>NC_079195.1:230211801-230357699 GCF_029499605.1 Hyla sarda
AGGAGGTCGAGATGGGAGGACGGGATAGGAGGTCGGGATAGGAGGTCAAGATAGGAGGACGGGATAGGAGGTCAAAATAGGAGGACGGGATAGGAGGACCGGAAAGGAGGATGGGAGGTCTGGATAGGAGGTCGGGATAAGAAGTTGAGATAGGAGGTCAGGATAGAAGGACGGGATACGAGGACGGGATAGGAGGTCGGGATAGGAGGTCGGGATAATAGGACGGGATCCGAGGACAGGATATGAGGTCGGGATAGGAGGTCGGGATAGGAGGTTGGGATAGGAGGTCGGGATAGAAGGTTGGGATAGGAGGTCGGGATAGGAGGTCGGGATAGAAGGTTGGGATAGGAGGTCGGGATAGGAGGATGGGATAAGAGGTCGGGATAGGAGGACGGGATAGAAGGTCGGGATAGGAGGTCCAGATGGGAGGGCGGGATAGGAGGTGTCGATAGAAGGACGGGATCGGAGGTCGGGATAGGAGGTCAAGATATATGAGGACGGGATATGAAGTCAAAAGCTTCCTCCTCTGTTGATTTTCCTCCACAATAAGGATTAGGAAGGAAAAAAGGGCAACGCCGGGTAGTCAGCTAGTGTTATAATATATTCATTATCTCTATTCAGCTCCAACTACAATCCCAGATGATAAACCTGGACGCATAGCTTCAAGACCATACCCATGTTGCCGACCAACCACAGCCAGATCTTGTTCAAGACCAAGAATTAGCACACCTGAATCCAGCACAACAATTACTCCTATCACAGAAAATGTCTGGATCAGATCCAGTACAACAGCTGAGCCCAACCCAACTAGTCAACCAGGCACAAATGGTGGAACAACTGAGCCCAACCCAACTGGTCAGCCCGGCACAAATGGTGCAACAACTGAGCCCAACCCAACTAGTCAACCAGGCACAAATGGTGGAACAACTGAGCCCAACCCAACTGGTCAATCCGGCACAAATGGTGCAACAACTGAGCCCAACCCAACTGGTCAGCCCGGCACAAATGGTGGAACAACTGAGCCCAACCCAACTGGTAAACCTGGCACAAATGGTAGAACAACTGAGCCCAACCCAACTGGTCAGCCCGGCACAAATGGTGGAACAACTGAGCCCAACCCAACTGGTCAGCCCGGAACAAATGGAACAGCTCAACCCAATACAATTGGTAAGTGACAAGTCATTAACCCCTTAAACAAGATATAAAAGATAATGATAGAACATTCCCAGGAAAGTTTTTTTTAGATTAAAAAGAAACAAGTATAATATAAAAAATAAAATAAAAATGCTAACATTTAGAAAATGAGACTTAAAGGGGTACTGTGCCCCTAGACATCTTATCCCCTATCTGCCGCTGGGGACCCCCTGCAATCTCCCTGCGGCACCTGGCATTCGTTTAGAGCGTCAGGTGCAGCGCCGGAGGCTCATGATGACACGGTCGCACCCCGCTCGGGACGTCACAGCCACTCCCCCTCAATGCAAGTCTATGGGAGGGGGCGTGATGGCCGTCACGCCCCCTCCCATAGACATGCATCGAGGGGACATGGCTGTGACGTCATGAGCCTCCACCCTGCATCGCTAGTCATCTATGGTCGTCCATAACAGTGATATTGTCTTCACTAAATGCAGGTTCTACAGGTAAAGAGACAACAAAGCGCAAAACCTCACATCAAGCCACAACAAGTGCAGCGACAACAACGGGACTATACACAACCGATTATCATGTGTATGTTAGATTGAACCTGACGTATACTCCAGAGCTGGACGATCCTAACTCTCCGCAGTACATGAATCTGAGCAGCGCAGTAGAGAGTAACGTAAGTCAATTCTTTAACATTTTCAAGACCATGTACAACATAACCAACAGTAGGGTACAGTATAGCACAAAATTGGAGATTTTCCTACCCTTGGGGACGGAAAATATAGATTTTATAAAAAACAGGAGACTCATATTATGCTTCAAACTTTCTTTTACTGACATCCAGCAGCAAGATAGTTAATAAAAAGAAAAAATGTTCACATGAATAGGTATGCAAATGAACTCAGGTATGTTGTCCAATCAGGAGATAGATGGACGTTATAAAGGTGAGGTACAGGTGATTCTCTTCCTCTTTCTTGATGTCAGCTAACATAACCGAAAATTAAACTTGAACTGGAAACTTGTCATCTTACAGGACATGTGTCACGATGCCGGCTGGCAGGTAGTGGATCCTCTGTGCCAGAGAGGGATTGGCGTGGACCGTGCTAGTGGATCGGTTCTAAGTCACTACTGGTTTTCACCAGAGCCCGCCGCAAAGCGGGATGGTCTTGCTGCGGCGGTAGTGACCAGGTCGTATCCACTAGCAACGGCTCAACCTCTCTGACTGCTGAAGATAGGCGAGGTACAAGGGAGTAGACAGAAGCGAGGTCGGACGTAGCAGAAGGTCGGGGGCAGGCGGCAAGGTTCGTAGTCAGGGTGGATAGCAGAAGTTCTGGTACACAGGCTTTAGACACACAAAACGCTTTCACTAGGCACAAGGGCAACAAGATCCGGCAAGGGAGTGCAAGGGAGGAGACCAGATATAGCCAGGGAGCAGGTGGAAGCCAATTAGCTAATTGGGCCAGGCACCAATCATTGGTGCACTGGCCCTTTAAGTCTCAGGGAGCTGGCGCGCGCGCGCGCCCTAGAGAGCGGAGCCGCGCGCGCCAGCACATGACAGCAGGAGACGGGAACGGGTAAGTGACCTGGGATGCGATTCGCGAGCGGGCGCGTCCCGCTGTGCGAATCGCATCCCCAACGGCCATGACAGGGCAGCGCTCCCGGTCAGCGGGACCGACCGGGGCGCTGCGGAGAGAGAGACGCCGTACGCGCTCCGGGGAGGAGCGGGGACCCGGAGCGCTAGGCGTAACAGTACCCCCCCCCTTAGGTCTCCCCTTCTCTTTGTCCGGTAACTGCCTCCCCTGGGATGAGGGCACCAGGAAAGGATGGAGGGATTCCTCAACGGCAGGCAGAACAGCAGGAGTAGGAATGGGGAGGGAGGGCAGAGGGCGAGACTTGGCACGGGGCAGTGTGACACCAGGACGAGGGCCATGAGGGGACCCAGAGGCTTGCCTGATGGAACTGGGAGGGGGGGAGAGGCATTTCCTGTGGCAGGCAGAGTCCCTAACGACCTTAGGGGGACCGGGTACAGGAGGAACCACAGGGTCACGGCAGGGAGTACTGGGAACCGGTTTAAGGCAGTCCTTGGAACAAGAGGGACCCCAACTCTTGATCTCCCCAGTGGACCAATCCAGGGTTGGGGAATGGTGTTGAAGCCAGGGTAGTCCAAGGAGAATTTCGGAAGTGCAATTGGGAAGGACAAAAAATTCAATTTTCTCGTGGTGAGGTCCGATGCACATTAGGAGGGGCTCCGTGCGGTAACGCACGGTGCAATCCAACCTGGCTCCGTTGACCGCGGAGATGTGGAGTGGCTTGACAAGACGGGTCACCGGAATGTGGAATTTATTCACCAAGGACTCCCGAATAAAATTCCCAGAGGCACCAGAGTCCAGGCAGGCCACGGCTGAGAGGGAAGAGCTGGCTGAAGTAGAAATCCGAACAGGCACCGTGAGACGTGGAGAAGCCGACTTAGCATCAAGAGACGCCACACCCACGAGAGCTGGGTGCGAGCGTGCGTTTCCCAGACGTGGAGGACGGATTGGGCAATCCACCAAAAAATGTTCGGTACTGGCACAGTACAGACAAAGATTCTCTTCCTTACGGCGATTCCTCTCTTCCAGGGTCAGGCGAGACCGATCCACTTGCATGGCCTCCTCGGCGGGAGGCCTAGGCGCAGATTGCAATGGAGACTGTGGGAGAGGTGTCCAGAGATCTAAGTCTTTTTCCTGGCGGAGCTCTTGATGCCTCTCAGAAAAACGCATGTCAATGCGAGTGGCAAGATGAATGAGTTCATGCAGGTTAGCAGGAGTTTCTCGTGCGGCCAGAAAATCTTTAATGTTGCTGGATAGGCCTTTTTTAAAGGTCGCGCAGAGGGCCTCATTATTCCAGGATAGTTCTGAAGCAAGAGTACGGAATTGTATGGCGTACTCGCCAACGGAAGAATTACCCTGGACCAGGTTCAACAGGGCAGTCTCAGCAGAAGAGGCTCGGGCAGGTTCCTCAAAGACACTTCGAATTTCCGAGAAGAAGGAGTGTACAGAGGCAGTGACGGGGTCATTGCGGTCCCAGAGCGGTGTGGCCCATGACAGGGCTTTTCCAGACAGGAGGCTGACTACGAAAGCCACCTTAGACCTTTCAGTAGGAAACTGGTCCGACATCATCTCCAAGTGCAGAGAACATTGCGAAAGAAAGCCACGGCAAAACTTAGAGTCCCCATTAAATTTGTCCGGCAAAGACAGGCGGAGGCTAGGAGTGGCCTCGCTGCGGAAGGGGTGCAGGAGCTGGCGGAGGAGATGGTTGTTGCTGCTGTAGCTGAGACTGAACTTGCTGTAGCTGTGACTGTTGCTGCTGTAGCTGTGACTGTTGCTGCTGTAGCTGCGACTGGAGTTGCTGTGTCATGGTGGTCAAGTACGACAGCTGGTGCTCTTGTCGGGCGACCAATGTAGGGAGGTCGGCGGCAACTGGCAGAGGAACTTCAGCGGGATCCATGGCCGGATCTACTGTCACGATGCCGGCTGGCAGGTAGTGGATCCTCTGTGCCAGAGAGGGATTGGCGTGGACCGTGCTAGTGGATCGGTTCTAAGTCACTACTGGTTTTCACCAGAGCCCGCCGCAAAGCGGGATGGTCTTGCTGCGGCGGTAGTGACCAGGTCGTATCCACTAGCAACGGCTCAACCTCTCTGACTGCTGAAGATAGGCGAGGTACAAGGGAGTAGACAGAAGCGAGGTCGGACGTAGCAGAAGGTCGGGGGCAGGCGGCAAGGTTCGTAGTCAGGGTGGATAGCAGAAGTTCTGGTACACAGGCTTTAGACACACAAAACGCTTTCACTAGGCACAAGGGCAACAAGATCCGGCAAGGGAGTGCAAGGGAGGAGACCAGATATAGCCAGGGAGCAGGTGGAAGCCAATTAGCTAATTGGGCCAGGCACCAATCATTGGTGCACTGGCCCTTTAAGTCTCAGGGAGCTGGCGCGCGCGCGCCCTAGAGAGCGGAGCCGCGCGCGCCAGCACATGACAGCAGGAGACGGGAACGGGTAAGTGACCTGGGATGCGATTCGCGAGCGGGCGCGTCCCGCTGTGCGAATCGCATCCCCAACGGCCATGACAGGGCAGCGCTCCCGGTCAGCGGGACCGACCGGGGCGCTGCGGAGAGAGAGACGCCGTACGCGCTCCGGGGAGGAGCGGGGACCCGGAGCGCTAGGCGTAACAACATGGAACTTGGTAGTAGAATTATGTTAAATGAAAAACAATTATGAACAAACAATAGATCATTACAGGGTAGGGTAGAAGGGTGGGATAATATTCGCCTCCTGTTTTGAATAAAATTTATATTTTCCATCCCCAAGGGTAGGAAAATCTCCAATTTTATGGCAAACAGGAGACTCATATTATGCTTGTTCAAAGCTTAGAAAAACAATGGAAATGAAACAAGTTATATCATCACTAACATATATTCATAGTACTGACATAGGAACGTGGGATTCGGGTCTAAAATAAAAAAAATTAAAAGTGGATTCTGAAGACCAGTTTGCAGTTTGCATTAAGTCTGCTAAGGATCCCCCAGATTGAACAACTTTTGTTGCCATCGCGCCCCTGGTGGAGTGGGCACCAAAATTGTCAATACCTGCTCCATGGTTTGTTTAACCCACCTAGGTAAAGTGGGAGAGGAAACCGGTTGGTAAGGCGTGCAGTAGGAGATTAGTAATTGGGAAGAATTTAAATCCCTTAGTGGTTGAGTTCTGATTTCGTAAGATTTTAGACATTGAATTACACATAGATTCGGATTAAAGGGGAAAGCTGGGTAAAAGGCTGAATGTAAATGAGTCTTTGTGCGTCTGTAAATAGAGAATTGGACTCCATGAGGGGTGTATTGTCTCCGGGATATGTCAAGAGCTTTCACGTCCGCTACCCTTTTAAGGGATATGAGACATAGTAATACTGTAAACTAAAAGGATAAGAATTTTAATGATAAATTATCATAGTCACTCCGTGAATTTAGGAAACTCAAAAGGATAGATACATCCCTTTCATTAATTTACAAACTAAAGGTTGTTTTCCTATAGGTACGGAGTCTATAAGGGAATGATTAGAGGAAATTGCAGAACGATATACATTAATAGTTCTGTAAGCTTTCCCGGAAGAAAAAGCATCTGAAAGGAAATTTAAGATGTGAGGGAGAGATGAATGTAAGGGATCCAAATCCCTTTGCATGCACCAATTAGACCAAAGCTTCCAGGCTGATCTGTAAGATGTTTTGGTTCCTGGAGCCCAAGCCTCAGACAAGATGTCTCTAGTTGTCTGTGAAGATTCCGAGTTGACTCCTGATTGCCTGAAATCAGCCAGGCAACAAGAGAAAGAAGTCCTTCGGTTATGAGGGGATGAGGATTCTGAGATGGATCCAGAAGAATGGATGGAAAGACCGGGAGAACTCGTGGATAATCTATCATCATCTCCAAGATCTGGGGGAACCAAGTTTGGGATGGCCAATGGGGTGTTGTCAGAACAATGGTCGACTCTTGGGATCGGGTTAGAACTAGTCTCACACACAAAGCTCTCCACAATGCTGCACCTCCCTACATCTCCTCTCTCATCTCCGTCTACCATCCTACACGTTCTCTCCGATCTACTAATGATCTCACACTGACATCTTCTATAATCCGAACTTCTCTTGTGACTTCACTTGTGCTGCACCGGTTCTCTGGAATGCTATCCCTCAATCCCTCAGACTCAACAACAACATCCATGGTTTCAAACCTGGCCTAAAAACACATCTCTTCAGACAGGCCTATAACTGTCTCTAATTGGCCTCAACATATCCTCAACATATCCCCAACATATCCCCAACATATCCCCAACATATCCCCAACATATCCTCAATATATCCCCACAACTCTTGTTTGAATAGTTATTGTGTAATTTTATGTCTGATACTTGTCTTTGTTTGTACCCCATAATTGTAAGCGCTGCGGAATCTGTAGGCGCTATATAAATAAATAAATAAACTCTTGAGATTAGAGAAAATGGAGGGAATGCATACAGTATCCCTTCTGGCCATATTTGCAGGAAGGCATCCGTCCCCAGAGCTTCTGGATCTGGACGCCAACTGAAAAAGGCTGGAATCTGACTGTTTAGACGTGACGCAAATAGATCCACCTGGAGAGGACCCCAAAGGGAATTCAGATGATGAAAAACTGATTGGTTCAATCTCCAATCGCTGGAATCTGTTAGATAACGAGAATTCCAGTCCGCGATTGAGTTGGAAAGGCCGGGAATGTATTCCGCCTTCAGTATTATGTTCTTGTCTAAGCAAAAGTGCCATAAGTCTTTTGCAATGTTCGCCAGAGGTTTTGATTTGGTACCCCCTAGACGATTGATGTATTGTACTACGGAAATGTTGTCCATCCGCAGCAGAATACAGCAATAAGATCTGTCTCTCGCGAAGCTCTTGAGAGCAAAGAAACCTGCCAAGAGTTCGGGACAATTGATATGTAATTGAGATTCTTCTGGAGACCATTTCCCTCCTGTTGAAAGACGACCGTAGCGAGCACCCCAACCTGAGTTGCTTGTGTCTGACTCTGTTATCATGTCCGGATTGTGGATGAAAAATGGTCTTCCTATTCCACATCTGGATGTGAGTTAACCACCAAAGAAGTTCCTCTTTGGTATCTGGGGTTAGCGATATCTCATCGGAGTATCCTAAACCATTCCTTAGATGTTGGGCCTTGAGACGTTGAAGGGCCCTGTAATGGAAAGGTGCAGGAAAAATCGCCTGAATGGAGGCTGACAGAAGACCAACAATCCTCGCTATTGTACGTAGAGAGATCTGACTCTTGTTCAGAACTGATCGAATCTCTCTTCTGATAGTCTTCAGTTTCCTGTTTGGAAGACTCAGAAGGGTTAGTTGGGTATCGACTAAGAATCCCAGAAATTCTACCTCCCTTGAAGGGGTCAAGATTGATTTCTTGTAATTGATCATGAAACCCAGAGTAGTGAGTAGAGAGATTGTCCATTGGATATGTAAGTGAATGGTCTGAATCGATTGGGCCATAATTAATATGTCGTCTAAGTATATTATTAGATGTACGCCCCTGCTCCTCAGAGCTGCCACCACTGGTTTCAGTAATTTCGTGAAGCACCAGGGGGCTGATGATAGACCGAATGGGAGACTGGTGAATTGCCATTTTTTGTTTTGCCATCGAAATTGAAGGTAAGGTTGAGAATTTTCATGCATATGGACAGAAAGATAGGCATCCTTCAGATCTATCTTTGCAAGCCAGTCTCCCTGTAATAACAGGTCTTTTAGTAGGTGAATACCTTCCATTTTGAAATGGTGGTAATGTACAAAATTGATTAGGTATTTCAAATTTATAACTGGTCTGAAACCCCCGTCTTTCTTGTTGACCAGAAACAGGTTGCTCACAAAACCTGGAGTCTGTAAGGGAACTTCTATTATAGCCCCTTTTGAATATAAATCCTTTATCTCCAAGGAAATGAGGTTTTGATCCTCCTTTGAGAATATTATCAGTTGGGGGTCCTGACTTTGAGTCGGTAGGGATATGAAATCTATTTGATACCCTAGTACGGTGTTCAAAATCCACGGATCTGAGGTGATCATACTCCAATTCTGGAAAAAATACATTATTCTTCCTCCCAAGGGAATTTGGGAAGAATATATTGGTTGGAGACTCACCTGAACAGGGTCTTGATCTGGTAAAACCTCGCTGGCCTCTCGCTCTCCAAGGTCTGCCTCGTTGGGGGAAGAACGTTGGAAAGTGTTGACTGGTTGGGTAAACTGTTCGGTGCGGGGAGGGCCTCTGGGGTATTGACCTTCGGTAGAAGGTCTGCTGGGAAATCGGCCCTTGCATTTCCCAGCTTTGGTAAAAAATTTTGGATGAAAGACTTTTTTGAAGGATGATTGGGCCTTATCTAAAGATGTAAATAAGGAGACATATTTATAACGGGCCATGATAATGACCCGCTGTGCCCATCCTATGAGGACATTCAAATTTATAGGAGTATTAGAGGAGACAGCTTCCTCCGTTAAGTCTAGGATTTTTGCTAATGGGCCTAATAGATCTAGCAGTTTGTCTTGACAGAAACGGTAAGATCTATCAACGCCCTTTTTTGGATGTTTCCCAGATTTAAGAAGGAATTTTACCAGCGTAGGGTCTATTTCTGGGGTGTTAGATAATTTCTTGGGGAGAGATGGTCTAGGACACTCTGCCCTAAGTTTACTCGCATCGTTTGTATCTAAAGGTTTTTGTACCCAAAGGCAAAGGAATTTTGTAACTAAGGCATGGGCAACCCACTCCCCAGAACAGGGGTGTTTAATTTGCCCTGGGTCAAAGTATGGATCACCAGATCCATCAACAATGGTATTTTTAGAATCCTCCTTTTCAAGGGGTACTCCCTCTTCCGTATCTGAGACGTCATCATATTCAGAGTCTCTGTCTTCTCCTGAATGAACATTTTCATCCGAGGAAGAATTACTGGAAGAGATACGATAAGAATCAGTTTTTTGCCTCTTAGAGGCCAATTTAACCCGTTGTAAAATCAACTCCTCCCGGGCAGAGGGTAATTTGTGTGATCTTTTATTATCACTCAGAATTTTACCACTTGTAGATGGTTTGGAAGATTCATCCTGGTTCTCCAGTAGCACTACTTTTTTTGAGTGGGAAGAATCGGTATGAGACTGATGATGTCTCTTATGTGAGACTTTACCAGATTTTTTCAATCCCTGCATCATGTGAGATCTAGAATCCTCCGCTGACCAATATATGTCAGATGGGGTATTAGGTACAGGTTGATGCGGGGACTGGGGGTTATTTATGGATAAAGCCATAACTATTGATTTTGTAACAGATTCATGCATGGAAGATATGGCGGACTGCATTGCAGATTGTATAGACCGGTCTACAAGAGATTGTATTTTTTGGTTTTCATCAGTATTTTCAGAGGAATTCTCTGATACAATATCTTTATTGGACATATTGGTAATGTATTATAGTGTTAGAAACTGAAGAATATTTCTGTAAGAGAAGACAGAAAAAAGACTATAACTATATAGCCTAGAATGCGTTAAATATATATAAATATGCAACACACACTATATATATATATGTGTGAAGACCATATATACATGTATACCTGCATACATATAAGGGTAGAGTAATGTGTCACTGAAAACGGTCACCCATATATATGTACCTTATATGTTTTCCTCTAGAACTCCCATTACAGGAGTCCAGAGGCAAACATATAAAAATAAGTGGCCATATATATGTGTCACCACATCAATAGACAATAAGAGAATAGAAGAAGAGAGAGTCCTGCCTGTCTTCTTTAAATGAAGAATCCTGTCAGTGACGGCGGCTGCAGGGGAATGTCCGTGCTGTGAGGTGAAGCGACTCAGCACGAAGACGGCGGGAACTTTGCGCGAGTCAGAGACACAGCTGATCACCAGCTGTAAGTCTCACCATATCTCGGGCGGCCGAGATAACGTTGGAGCGGTCTCGTGACTAGAGCGGGGAGCTGTGTATAGATAAGGGAGTCTGGAATAAAATTCAAGATGGAAGTAACAGGTAAGGAAGCGATAAATTGAAATGAAAATAAGAGTGAATGAAAACGGAATAAAGGGAAAAAGTACCACAAGTCACAGCAGTGCCGGGGAGAGTAGTTAGGAAAAGGACTACAAGACACAGCAATGCCGAATAGTCTATAATGGATGTACAGTGTACAGATATAAGGGAAATACGTGTATATAGAAAACACTCTCAATAAAGCATCTGAGAGAAAAATTTACACTGGTGTACTTATCTGCTGGAGCAGCAAGAAAGAGGGAGAGAATCACCTGAACCTCACCTTTATAACGTCCATCTATCTCCTGATTGGACAACATACCTGAGTTCATTTACATACCTATTCATGTGAATGTTTTTTCTTTTTATTAACTATCTTGCTGCTGGATGTCAGTAAAAGAAAGTTTGAAGCATAATATGAGCTTCCTGTTTGCCATAAAATCAGACAAATGCAATGTATATATAAGTCTCCCCCCCCCTCCCCCCCCACCATAGCACTCCTGCGGCTCACACTAATTTTGACCCCAGAAGCCATTGGATACCTTTAGTTGGTGCATATAGTTATGCAGATGTGTAAATTACTTCTATTTAAAAATGTTAACCCTTCCAGTAATTATCAGCTGCTGTATGCTCCACAGGAAGTGGAGTGGAGTGGAGTGGAGTGCTGCCTCCTCTGTCCATGTCAGTAACTGTCCCAAGCTAGAGAAGTTCATTATGAGGATTTGCTTCTGCTCTGGACAGTTCCTGAGGTGTCAGCAGAGAGCACTGGGGTCAGACTGATAAGCACTGGAAGAGTTAAGATTTTTATATGGAAGTAATTTACAAATCTGTAGAACTTTCTGGCACCAGTTTGTTTGAAAACATTTTTTCCCCTCCAGAGTACCCCTTTAATATGGAAGCTGAAAGGTGTCAGGATTATTTTATAATATAGATATAAAAATTATTGTTTTTCCCAAAATGATAAGATTTAGAACCAGATTTAAACAATACAAGTTCCTGATGACACAATCCTGTCTGATTCGGACTGCGCCTTTTTGTTAGCAGAATCCTCCGAGCTGATCTCAGGATATCTCAGGATCAGCTGTAATCTGTGGAGCGGCAGCCTGGTACCTTGTGTTTACTTACTCTGCACACAGCGCCCCCGCAGGGGAAACAAAGTATTACACAGTTTTTTTTAAATCAATGGGCTGCCCATGTAACACCCTGATGTTTCGGGTCCTCCAGACGTCCTGAATGGAGAACAATGAGTAACCTATAAGGGCATAATATTATCCTATATATGTAATCGTAAATGTTATATATATGTAATCTGCCATTCTGCCCCTTTATCATTTTACAGTTTAGGCCATTGGGGGGTTAAATATTACATTTCCTGTCTGGATAAAATCTTTTTCCTCTTGCAGATGCTACAACTTATACGGACCGCGCTGCCCGACTGTATGGCGACAAAAGTATCCGCCTTCCGGTAAGTCACAATGTGCAATCTGCTTATATAGAATAGGGGGGTTGTAGGGTTTGGTTGCCCATATACATCGCCCACTTTAACCCATTTACTACCAACACAGCGTGTACCATGTGACCCCACTGACTTTTATGGGTGCCATAATACGACTCTGTACAACCCTTTACATGAACCTTAGGACATTCTTCACTTTCTCCAAGAGCCCCATATCACCCACCAGGGCAGTAGGGTCTTACGTCTATCACACTATAATATAGCACAATAGGGGGTTACAGGGGATAACAGTAAAGAACAGAAAAGTAATAAAATGTAAATAAAGAAATAAATGGGTTTGGCAAGTAGTGCGGCAAATAGTTATTGGTTTTTACACACATACACACATATATCTACAGTGATCCCTCAACTTACTATGGCCTCAACATACAATAGTTTCAACCTACAATGGTCTTTTCTGGACCATTGTAAGTTGAAACCAGACTCAACATACAATGACAATCTGGACAAAGACAGTCCAGAGCTGTGAAACGTGTCAATGGCCAAGAGAACTGACCAATCAGAATGGGCAATTTACTGGTAAAAAACCTGTATTACTGAAGCGTATGCACTGACTGGTGTCTGGTAGCGCCCCCTACAGTACAGGGAGGTATTACATGTTCTGTACTCTTTACCTGTATTACTGAAGTGTATGCACTGACTGGTGTCTGGTAGCGCCCCCTACAGTACAGGGAGGTATTACATGTTCTCTACTCTTTACCTGTATTACTGAAGCGTATGTACTGACTGGTGTCTGGTAGCTCCCCCTACAGTACAGAGAGGTATTACATGTTCTGTACTCTTTACCTGTATTACTGAAGTGTATGCACTGACTGGTGTCTGGTAGCACCCCCTACAGTACAGGGAGGTATTACATGTTCTGTACTCTTTACCTGTATTACTGAAGTGTATGCATTGACTGGTGTTTGGTTGCACCCCCTACAGTACAGGGAGGTATTACATGTTCTGTACTCTTTACCTGTATTACTGAAGTGTATGCACTGACTGGTGTCTGGTAGCGCCCCCTACAGTACAGGGAGGTATTACATGTTCTGTACTCTTTACCTGTATTACTGAAGTGTATGCAGTGACTGGTGTCTGGTAGCGCCCCCTACAGTACAGGGAGGTATTACATATTCTGTACACTTTACCTGTATTACTGAAGTGTATGCAGTGACTGGTGTCTGGTAGCGCCCCCTACAGTACAGGAAGGTATTACATGTTCTGTACTCCTCTTTACCTGTATTACTGAAGTGTATGCATTGACTGATGTCTGGTAGCGCCCCCTACAGTACAGGGAGGTATTACATGTTCTGTACTCTTTACCTGTATTACTGAAGTATATGCACTGACTGGTGTCTGGTAGCGCCCCCTACAGTACAGGGTGGTATTACATGTTCTGTACTCTTTACCTGTATTACTGAAGTGTATGCACTTACTGGTGTCTGGTAGCGCCCCCTACAGTACAGGGAGGTATTACATGTTCTGTACTCTTTACCTGTATTACTGAAGTGTATGCACTGACTGGTGTCTGGTAGCACCCCCTAAAGTACAGGGAGGTATTACATGTTCTGTACTCTTTACCTGTATTACTGAAGTGTATGCACTGACTGGTGTCTGGTAGCGCCCCCTACAGTACAGGGAGGTATTACATGTTCTGTACTCTTTACCTGTATTACTGAAGTGTATGCACTGACTGGTGTCTGGTAGCACCCCCTACAATACAGGGAGGTATTACCGTACATGTTCTGTACTCTTTACATGTATTACTGAAGTGTATGCACTGACTGGTGTCTGGTAGCACCCCCTACAGTACAGGGTGGTATTACATGTTCTGTACTCTTTACCTGTATTACGGAAGTGTATGCACTGACTGGTGTCTGGTAGCGCCCCCTACAGTACAGGGAGGCATTACATGTTCTGTACTCTTTACCTGTATTCCTGAAGTGTATGCACTGACTGATGTCTGGTAGCACCCCCTACAGTACAGGGAGGTATTACATGTTCTGTACAGTATGTATATATATATATATATATATATATATATATATATATATATATATAATTATATTATGTATTTAATAATAAAGCAACTAACAAAAATTTTACAAAAATACTAACAAATCCACAAACGTTAAATATAGAAGTATTAATTTATACATATTCTAATAATTATTAATTATTTTATTAATTTGAATTAATCAATGTGGGTTTTTTTATGTGCCCCATAAGTCTCCCATTAAAAATACAATTCATTCAGCTTCCTTTTGAATACATTAATGTATTTTGTTTTCTCTTGTTTTCTTATTGCAGGGAAGGCTCCGTTATCGCTGACGTTTTGGCGACATTCCCGAATAACAACCACACGGAGGAGGAGGTCCAGAGCGCGTTCGATCGGGCCGTCATTAATAATTTCAGCATGTTGGGAGACATTAAGGTCCTATTTACGGGCACAACCACTACTACAGGTAGGTAAAGTAAGAAGCGCCGGATAATCGCGCCCTGTTACGCCCAATTATTTGATCATTTAGCTTATTGGTTTATATGGATCAGTAGTTTATAAACATTCCGTCATTGCGGTAATAAAAATCGTCTTTCCATGTACCGATAGGGTCCTTAGTTTATACAGGAAAGACCTTAGGGAAAAAAGCAGAGCTGCAGTGTAAAGTATGGAGGAAAGAACTGTAGACTGACCCTATAATGAGGAGGGGGGTCCTAGACTAGATCAGACTCAGTGGTGGATTAAGGGGCTTAACCCCAATTAGAAAAACAGAGCTAGTTTCTCCATAAAACAGCGCCACTTATGTCCATAGGTTGTGTGCGGTATTGCAGTTCAGTTCCATTAACCCCTTAAGGACTCAGCCCATTTTGGCCTTAAGGACTCAGACAATTTAATTTTTACGTTTTCATTTTTTCCTCCTCGCCTTCTAAAAATCATAACTCTTTTATATTTTCATCCACAGACTAGTATGAGGGCTTGTTTTTTGCGCGACCAGTTGTCCTTTGTAATGACATCACTCATTATATCATAAAATGTATGGCGCAACATAAAAATAACAATTTTGGTGGGGAAATTAAAACGAAAAACGCAATTTTGCTAATTTTGGAAGGTTTCGTTTTCACGCCGTACAATTTATGGTAAAAATAACGTGTGTTCTTTATTCTGAGGGTCAATACGATTAAAATGATACCCATTATTATATACTTTTATATTATTGTTGCGCTTAAAAAAAATCACAAACTTTTTAACCAAATTAGTACGTTTATAATCCCTTTATTTTGATGACCTATAACTTTTTTATTTTTCCGTATAAGCGGCGGTATGGGGGCTCATTTTTTGCGCCATGATCTGTACTTTTTTTTGATACCACATTTGTATATAAAAAACTTTTAATACATTTTTTATAATTTTTTTTTTAATAAAATGTATTAAAAAAGTAGGAATTTTGGACTTTTTTAATTTTTTTTCGTTCACGCCGTTCACCGTACGGGATCATTAACATTTTATTTTAATAGTTCGGACATTTACGCACGCGGCGATACCAAATATGTCTATAAAAAATGTTTTTTACGCTTTTTGGGGGTAAAATAGGAAAAAACGGACGTTTTACTTTTTTATTGGGGGAGGGGATTTTTCACTTTTTTTTTACTTTTACTTTTACATTTTTTTACATTTTTTTTTACACTTGAATAGTCCCCATAGGGGACTATTCATAGCAATACCATGATTGCTAATACTGATCTGTTCTATGTATAGGACATAGAACAGATCAGTGTTTTCGGTGATCTTCTAGTATTTTCGGCTCGATCACAGACCAGAGCAGGAGACGCCGGGAGCCGCACGGAGGAAGGAGAGGGGACCTCCGTGCGGCGTTATGAATGATCGGATCCCCGCAGCAGCGCTGCGGGCGATCCGATCGTTCATTTTAATCGCGAACTCCCGCAGATGCCGGGATCTGTATTGATCCCAGCACCTGAGGGGTTAATGGCGGACGCCCGCGAGATCGCGGGCGTCGGCCATTGCCGGCGGGTCCCTGGCTGCGATCAGCAGCCGGGATCAGCCGCGCATGACACGGGCATCGCTCCGATGCCCGCGGTTATGCTTAGGACGTAAATGTACGTCCTGGTGCGTTAAGTACCACCTCACCAGGACGTACATTTACGTCCTGCGTCCTTAAGGGGTTAAAGGGGTACTCCGGTGGAAAACGTTTTTTTTTTTTTAGTCAACTGGTGCCAGAAAGTTAAACAGATTTGTAAATTACTTCTATTAAAAAATCTTAATCCTTCCAGTACTTATTAGCTGCTGAATACTACAGAGGAAATTCTTTTCTTTTTGGAACACAGAGCTCTCTGCTGACTTCACGAACACATTTCTGTCCATTGTAAGAACTGTCCAGAGTAGGAGAAAATCCCCATAGTAAACATATGCTGCTCTGGACAGTTCCTAAAATGGATACAAATAAGAAAAAAACAACCTTGGCAGCAGGCGCTCAGGATCCCAAAGTAAGTGGTCACACTCAGGACATAAAGTGGCAAAGTGAAGCAACTTTATTTGATGTACAGCAATAAAACAATGACGCGTTTCGGGGTGAAACTACCCCTTCATCAGATTAACTGTAGTACATCTGAAGGGGTAGTTTCACCCCGAAACACGTCATTGTTTTATTGCTGTACATCAAATAAAGTTGCTTCACTTTGCCACTTTATGTCCTGAGTGTGACCACTTACTTTGGGATCCTGAGCGCCTGCTGCCAAGGTTGTTTTTTTCTTATTTGTATCCAGTTTATCTACAGGACACCATCTTTAATAACCCCATACGGGGTGATACACATATTTCCGGTCTCTCTTTCCCCCACCCCCCTTTCTACAGTTCCTAAAATGGACAGAGATGTCAGCAGAGAGCACTGTGCTCGCGATGTCAGCAGAGACGTAGTTTACAAATCTGTTTAACTTTCTGGCACCAGTTGATTTAAAAAAAAAAAAAGTTTTCCACCGGAGTACCCCTTTAAAGTGAATGGAGCCAAAGTTGTGATACCGCACACAACCTGAGGACAGGGGTGGTGCTGTTTTTTTTAAAGAAATTAGCTCGGATTTTTTTATTCCTGGATAACTCTTTTAAAGGGGTACTCTACTCCCCAGCATTCGGAGCATTTAGTTCCTGAATGCTGGGTGCGGGCTTCAGATGTCACCACGCCCCCTTGTGATGTCACACCCCGCCCCCTCAATGCAAGTCTCAGTGAGGGGGTGTGATGGCCGTCACACCCCCTCCCATAGACTTGCATTAAGAGGGCGTGAGGTCATGAGGGGCGGGGGGGCAGGGGCGTACCTAGAGCATTTGACACCCGGGGCGGACCTTTTGTTTCGCACCCCCCCACACACACACACACGCACCCCCCCCTTAATTACACCCCCTCCCTCCCCTCCCCCCAGGATCGGACTAACAACACTCGGGGCCCCCGGACCAAAAAAAAGGCAAGGGCCCCTGCTAGGCTCTGCAGCTCGTCAATCTTCTGCCACGCTCCTGTTCCACCCAAATCCCACACACAATAAATTAAAATTTATATATATAAGAAACACTTTAACGTAGGTAAATTTCTATGACCAATAATACTGGTATACAAGGAGTAAATATATAACACCACACAATAACTGGATAATACCGCCATACTGTATAAAACCACTATATACAGACCAATATACTAAGTGATTATATACAGGACCATATGGCGGTAGATATCAGCTGTACACAGGATGTGTATACCATATAAGTGATTACAGTTACATTTTGGGACTCACAATTACGTATTTTCTGATCAGCGGCGTCCTCTTTCCTTTTCTTCTCCATCCGGATAAGACCGCCATGTGGATCTCTTAACATCTGCAGGAAAAACATGTCAGACTCCTCATATTTTCAGTGCCCTCCCCTCCTCTGCACAGTCTTCCCATCTATAGGCCCACAAACTGTAATAATGCCCTCCTTGGTGTCCTGCACAGTAAAAGGGCAGGTAGGTAGGTAGCCAGGCAACCCCCTCTTTCCCATAGGTATATGCAGAGTTACACCCCCCTCTCTTCCCCATAGGTATATGCAGAGTTACACCCCCCTCTTTCCCATAGGTATATGCAGAGTTACACCCCCTCTCTTTCCCATAGGTATATGCAGAGTTACACCCCCCTCTCTTTCTCATAGGTATATGCAGAGTTACACCCCCTCTCTTTCCCATAGGTATATGCAGAGCTACGCTACACCCCCCCCTTTCCCATAGGTATATGCAGAGCTAAACCCCCCACCCCCTCTTACCCATAGGTATATGCAGAGCTACACCCCCCCCCCCCCCCCTCTTTCCCATAGGTATATCTAGGGCTGGGCGGTATACCGGTTCATACCGAATACCAAATTTTTTGGGCTGCGCGATATTAATTTTCCCCCATACCACAATACCGGTTGGGCCCCTCCCCCTTGGGAATGTATTATCAGCCTAGCGCAGCGCTGTCCCCACATCGGGGAACTAATCCTATGTTACCCGCCAGCACTGTTCTGCTCCCCCCAATTAATGATCAGCCCAGCTGGGTACTACTCACATATGTCAAGCACTGCCGCCGGGCGCTGGAACTCTATACTGTACGCCAGTGGTCTCCAACCTGCAGACCTCCAGATGTTGCAAAACTACAACTCCCAGCATGCCCGGACAGCCGGCGATGGAACTCTCTGTATGCCAGTGGTCTCCAACCTGCGGACCTCCAACAGCCAACGGCTGTCCGTGCATGCTGGGATTTGTAGTTTTGCAACAGCTGGAGGTCCGCAGGTTTGAGACCACTGCTTTATGCTGTATACCTATGCCCGGGCCGCAAAAGATACAGAAAATAAACTTTTAACTCACCCACGTCGGCCGCACACTGGGGACGGGAATGTCGGACAGCCGTCAGCCTATCACCGGCCAGAGTGATGCCCTGCCCTGACCAGTGATAGGCTGAGCCCACTGTCATGTATGAAGCCGGCTTCTTACATGACAGTGGGCTCAGCCTATCCCTGGTAGGGGCCGGGCATGCTGGGAGTTGTAGTTTTGCAACAACTGGAGGTCCGCAGGTTGGAGACCACTGGCGTACAGTGAGTTCCATTGCCGTCGGCCCCCAACAAAGAGGAGGAGGGCAGTGCTTGACATATGTGAGTAGTACCCCGCTGGGCTGATCATTAATTGGGGGGAGCAGAACAGTACTGGCGGGTCACATGATTTTGGGGGGGGGGGGGGAGCCGAACACCGCGCGCAGGTCACATGATAGGGGCGGGGGGGGGGGCACAGCAGCGCTGACGGGTCACATGATTTTGAGGGGGAGGGGAATACCGTTATATACCATGGAACCGCCGTAAGTTTAAAAAAAATACTGTGATACACATATATGGTCATACCGCCCAGCCCTAGTTATATGCAGAGCACCCCCCCCCCCTCTCCCCTATAGGTAAATGCAGAGCACCAACCCCCAAGCCCCCCCCCCCCCCCCCCCCCCGCGCGGTACGCCGCTGACGGGGGGTTAGGTCACGAGGGGGTGTGGTGACCCCCAAAGCCCGCACCCAGCATTCGGAACTAAATGTTAAGAACGCTGGGGAGTCGAGTACCCCTTTAAGGAGACCAAAGATCCTGGGCGGTTTCCACACTGCGTCTACCTAGTGGTAAATGCCGGCACTACACACTGTATAAGGTAAATCACCTACTATTTAGGACACACAATCTAATCCACATTTTTTGAATTAGTATCCAGGCAACTCTATGGGCATGCAGGGCAACCAAATTTTACTGCAGCTATCCACCGGCCCACCAGGACTAGACATTCCCCTCACCTAAAAATCAGGCCCTTATAGTCAGAGTATTATAGGCCAGCGTGGCCACACTTTTTAACAGTGTTTTCCAACCAGTGTGCCTCCAGCTGTGGCAAAACTACAACTCCCAGCATGGCCGGACAGCCAGCGGCTGTCCGGGCATGCTGGGAATTGTAGTTTTGCAACAAGTGGAGGCACACTGGTTGGGAACACTACTCTATATAGATAAAACTCTGTACGCAGAAATGCATTACTTACCGGAGACAATAATAATCAGCTTTTTTCCCAAAACAGCGCCACCCCTGCCCTCAGGCTGTTGATGGTATTACAACATCTCTCCATTCACTTCGATGGAACCGAGCTGCAATACCACACACAACCTGACGACAAGGGTGACGCTGTTTCCGGAGGAAAGCAGATATGTTTTTCTAATCCTGCATAACCCCCCCCCATGGATTTCAGCATTCACACCCTGCTGAATGGTGTCCATAAATAAGGAAGGAGGAAGTGTCTGTCTTCAAAATGGCCGCTACAGAAACGTTTTTATTGATAAAAAAGAAACAAGAACAATATAAAAAAGAAAGAAAAGCAAAAGGTTAACATTTAGACAATGAGACTGAGGAGCACAAAGGAGGATGAGGAGAAAGCAGAATGGTCGTACATAGTAAAGATATTGAGATATTGTCTTCACTCAATGCAGGTTCTACCGTTAAAGTGACGATGGCGCGCAAATCTACACGTCTAGCCACAACTACTAGTGCAGCGTCAACAACGGGACTATACACAACCGATTACCACGTGTATGTTATAATGAACCTGACGTATACTCCAGAGCTGGACGATCGGAATTCTCCGCAGTACCTGAATCTAAGCAGCGCAGTAGAGAGTCACGTAAGTAAATTCTTTACCGTTTTTAAAACCACGCACAACATAACAGTAAGGTACAGTATAGCACAAAATCAGACAAATGTGATGTATATATATATATAGGTCCCACGCACCCACAAGCCCATTCTAATCTCTGACCTAACGGCCATTGGGTACCTTCAGTTGGTGCACTTTGACTAAATGGGGCTTATACAAAGTCCTGCTCCACAGTGTCACTTAAACTAGGCTGAAACTCTCAAAATGTCCGCAAACGGATCTCAAGGTCTTTATACCAGTATGGGAGTTCAGGGTGCCCTGTTATAGGACAGGGAAGAAGGGTTTAAAGAGTACCTCTCATCAAAAAATGTTTTTATATTTTATAGTTTATAATATATAGAACACTTTTCAAATAGGGTTCTATAAAAAAAAAATTATTCTTCTATGTGTTTTTGGTGTTTAAACTTTTGGCCACTAGAGGTCTCCCTAGGAGTCCCTTTTTTGGTGATTTCGGACTCACGCCGGCCTGGTGGCTGAGTCCGAAATCTGATACTCAGCGCAGCTCCCGCCTGTCATGCAGACAGTGATGTGATTTTAAAACATTTTTTCCCCTCCGGAGTACCAGCTTAATATTGGCCCAAGTGGTCAGAATTGAAGCTGCAAGGTGTAAGGAATTTTATATAATATAGATAGGAAAATGTAAAAAAAATGTAAAAAATGATGTGTAAGATTGAGAACCAGATTTAAACAATATGTCGGTTCCTGATGACACGATCCTGTCTGCTTTGGACTGCTCAGGATCAGCTGTAATCTGTGGAGCGGCAGCCTGGTACCTTGTGTTTACTTACTCTGCACACAGCGCCCCCACAGGGGAAACAAAGTATTACACAGTTTTTTAACAAAATGAATAGTCTGCCTATTTAACACACAGATGTTGATGGACAACAACTAACCTGTACGGAGCTTTATGTAATCCTATATATATGTGATATATATGTAATCCTATATATGTAATATATATGTAATCCTATATATGTAATATATATATATATATATATATATATATATATGTAATCCTATATATGTAATATATATGTAATCCTATATATGTAATATATATATATATATATGTAATCCTATATATGTAATTAGTGTTGAGCGGCATAGGCCATATTCGAATTCGCGAATATTCGCGAATATATGGATGAATATTCGTCATATATTCGCGAATATTCGCATATTCGTTATATCCCCGTTTTATTTTCGCGTATGCGAAAATACACGCATGCGAAAATTAGCATATGTGGAAATTCGCATATGCGAAAATTAGCATATGCTAATTTTCGCATATGCGAATTTTCGCACGCCAGTCTCACACAGTAGTATTACAGCCTTCTTTACACCACACAAACTGGAAGCAGAGAGGGATGATCACTGTGATGTGTACTGTGAAGAAAAAAATAAAAAAAATAAAAAAAAAAAATATTCGTAATTACGAATATATAGCGCTATATTCGCGAAATTCGCGAATATGCGATATTCGCGAATAATATTCGAATTGCGAATATTCGCGAGCAACACTATATGTAATATATATGTAATCCTATATATGTGATATATATGTAATCCTATATATGTAATATATATGTAATCCTATATATGTAATATATATATATGTAATCCTATATATGTAATATATATGTAATCCTATATATGTAATATATATGTAATCCTATATATGTGATATATATGTAATCCTATATATGTAATTAATATATATATATATATATATATATATATATGTGTGTGTGTGTGTGTGTGTGTGTGTGTGTGTAATCCTACAGTGGGGGGTCAAAAGTTTGGGCACCCCAAGCAAAAATTTGTATTAATGTGCATAAAGAAGCCAAGGAAAGATGGAAAAATCTCCCAAAGGCATCAAATTACAGATTAGACATTCTTATAATATGTCAACAAAAGTTACATTTTATTTCCATCATTTACACTTTCAAAATAACAAAAAACAAAAAATGGCGTCTGCAAAAGTTTGGGCACCCTGCAGAATTTATAGCATGCACTGCCCCCTTTTGCAAAGCTGAGACCTGCCAGTGTCATGGATTGTTCTCAATCATCATCTGGGAAGACCAGGTGATGTCAATCTCAAAGGTTTTAAATGCCCAGACTCATCTGACCTTGCCCCAACAATCAGCACCATGGGTTCTTCTAAGCAGTTGTCTAGAAATCTGAAACTGAAAATAGTTGACGCTCACAAAGCTGGAGAAGGCTATAAGAAGATAGCAAAACTTTTTCAGATGTCAATATCCTCTGTTCGGAATGTAAATAAGAAATGTCAGTCATCAGGAACAGTGGAAGTTAAAGCAAGATCTGGAAGACCAAGAAAATATCAGGCAGAACAGCTCGCAGGATTGTGAGAAAAACTATTTAAAACCCACGTTTGACTGCACAATCCCTCCAGAAAGATCTGGCAGACACTGGAGTTGTGGTACACTATTCCACTATAAAGAGATACTTGTACAAATATGGTCTTCATGGAAGAGTCATCAGAAGAAAACCTCTTCTACGTCCTCACTAGTGTTGCTCGCGAATATTCGCAATTCGAATATTATTCGCGAATATCGCATATTCGCAAATTCGCGAATTTCGCGAATATAGCGCTATATATTCGTAATTACGAATATTCGTTTTTTTTTTTTTTTTTTTTCTTCACAGTACACATCACAGTGATCATCCCTCTCTGCTTCCAGCTTGTGTGGTGTAAAGAAGGCTGTAATACTACTGTGTGAGACTGACGTGCAAAAATTCGCATATACGGAAATTCGCATATGCGAAAATTAGCATATGCTAATTTTCGCATATGCGAATTTACGCGCGTGTTAATTTTGCATGCCAATATTCACATGTTAATTTTCGCATACGCGAATATTCGCATATGCGAAAATAAAACAAGAATATAACGAATATGCGAATATTCGCGAATATATGACGAATATTCGTCCATATATTCGCGAATATTCGCGAATTCGAATATGGCCTATGCCGCTCAACACTAGTCCTCACCACAAAAATCAGCGTTTGAACTTTGCAAATGAACATAGAGACAAGCCTGATGCATTTTGGAAACAAGTTCTGTGGACCAATGAGGTTAAAATAGAACTTTTTGGCCGGAATGAGCAAATGTACATTTGAAGGAGAAGAAGGGGAACAGAATTTAATGAAAAGAACCTCTGTCCAACTGTTAAGCATGGGGGTGGATCAATCATGCTTTGGGGTTGTATTGTAGCCAGTGGCACAGGGAACATCTCACGAATAGAAGGAAAAATGGATTCAATAAAATTTCAGCAAATTTTGGATGCTAACTTGATGCCATCTGTGAAAAAGCTGAAGTTAAAGAGAGGATGGCTTCTACAAATGGATAATGATCCTAAACACACCTCGAAATCCAAGGGGGATTACATCAAGAGGCGTAAACTGAAGGTTTTGCCATGGCCTTCACAATCTCCTGACCTCAACATAATTGAAAATCTATGGATAGACCTTAAAAGAGCAGTGCGTGACAGACAGCCCAGAAATCTCAAAGAACTGGAAGACTTTTGTAAGGAAGAATGGGCAAAGATACCTCAAACAAGAATTGAAAGACTCTCGGCTGGCTACAAAAAGCGTTTACAAGCTGTGATACTTGCCAAAGGGGGCAGTACAAGATATTAACTCTGCAGGGTGCTCAAACTTTTGCAGACGCCATTTTTTTGTTTTCTGTTATTTTGAAAGTGTAAATGATGGAAATAAAATGTAACTTTTGGTGACATATTATAAGAATGTCTAATCTGTAATTTGATGCCTTTTGGAGATTTTTCCATCTTTCCTTGGCTTCTTTATGTACATTAATACAAATTTTTACCTGGGGTGCCCAAACTTTTGATCCCCACTGTAATCCTATATATGTAATATATACAGTATGTAATCCTATAAATTTTATATATATATGTAATCCGCCATTCTGCCACTTTATCATATTTAATTTTACATTTCCTGTCTGGATAAAAACCTCTGTACCTTTTCCTTTTGCAGATGCTACAATTTATACGAACCGCGCTGCCCGACTGTATGGCGACAAAAGTATCCGCCCTCCGGTAAATCACAATGTGTAATCTGGTAATATAGAATAAGGGGGCTTGTGGGGTTTGTTTGGCCATAAACATTGCACACTTTAACCCATTCACTCCCAACACAGGAGTACCATGTGACCCCAGTGACTTTTATGGGTGCCATATGATGGCTCTGTACAACCCTTTACATGAACCCAAGGACATACACAGCAGTGAAGAGGCCCCAGAGCAGACATTCCAAATGGCCACATTTTGGTGCTGATAATACATCCACATCCATAACCATTTGGGACAAGAAGACTTGCAGTCGGTCGGCCACCATCACCTTTCCAGGATCCTTGAGTCGAACCCCCACACTTTTGTTGGGTAAAGATGTAGGATCTATGGAGAAGTGACAAAATAAGGGATGAAGCCAACCAGGGCTGTGTCCACTGTCTCCAAGAGGCCCATAGCACCCACTTGGTGTATCTGTATATATGACTGAGCTGTAATATGGCGGACGTGCATGAGCCCTTATTGCACCAGGGCTGTAGGGTCTATCACTATAATTTACCGCAACAGGGGCTTATGGAGGTTTTAGTTACAGAGGATAACAGTACAAAAAAGTGATAAAATATATATAAATGTTTTTTTAAAAATTGCCAGAAAATGCTTCTATTAAAAAAGAAATAAATAAAAGTTTGTTCTGAATGCCATATTGTGTTTCTCTTTCTGATCCTCTTGTTGTTTTCTCATCGCAGGGAAGGCACTGTCATCGCTGACGTTTTGGCGACATTCCCAAATAATAACCACACGGAGGAGGAGGTCCAGAGCGTGTTCGATCAGGCCGTCATTAGGAATTCCAGCATGTTGGGAAACATTATGGTCTTATTTATTAACACAACCAACACTACGGGTAGGTAAAGTAAGAGATGAAGGATTATTATGCCTTATTACTCCGGTATATGTGCAGAGCTGCAGTGTAAAGGAAAGAGAAGAGACAGATTAAGGAGACCATAGGCCCCCAGCTGATCCCACACCCCTCCTCCCTAGTGGTAGATTTCAGAACTATACAGTGCTCTGCATACTGTATAAGGTAGATAGGCCCCCAGGAGGTAGATACAACCCACAGTAGGTAGGTAGTTATTCCGGTAGGTAGGAAGTCTCTGCAGTGGGTAGGTGGGCTCCCCATTACATAGATAGCATCACCAGTAGGTACGTAGTCTCTTCACTAGGTAGGTAGTATTCCTAGTAGCTAGGTTGTATCCCCAGATGATGAGGAGTCTCCCCAGTAGGTAGGTAGAATCCCCAGATGATGAGTAGTCTCCCCAGTAGGTAGGTAGAATCCCCAGTTGATGAGTAGTCTCCCCAGTAGGTAGGTAGTATCCCCAGATGATGAGTAGTCTCCCCAGTAGGTAGGTAGAATCCCCCGATGATGAGTAGTCTCCCCAGTAGGTAGATTTTATCCCCAGATGATGGGTAGTCTTCCCAGTAGGTAGGTAGTATCTCCAGTAGGTAGGTAGTATCCCCAGAAGGGGAGTAGTCTCCCCAGTAGGTAGGTAGAATCCCCAGATGATGGGTAGTCTCCCCAGTAGGTAGAATCTCCAGTAGGTAGGTTGGTAGTCTCTCTAGTAGGTTGGTAATAACTCCAGTAGGTAAGATGGTTTCCCTCTCTAGGTAGGTAGGTTTTCCTCAGTAGTCAAGTAGGTGTCTCTAGTGGATAGTGAGGTTTCCCTTGCTGACATATTATAAAAAAGAAACTCACCTTCCACTCGCTCCGGTGCTGGGTTTTCTTCGTTCTCTACTCTGGTGCAGGCTGCATAATATAGTAATGTTATTGTGTGCGCCTGTGCCGCGGGTCATGTGACCTGTTCACGGACTCTCATACTTTGCCAGTCCATTTTCCCAGCCCCTTACTGGCCCTGTGAGCCTCAGACCAAGGGTGGTGCCCAAATTACAACATGCCACTGCTCAGACTACCTAAACTGGAGTCAGTTCTAAGGGATGAAGGGTTATGCGTTTCGTTCAGTTTGACACCAGAGATGTATTTGGCTGCTATGCTCCACCGGTTCATCCAAATTATTCCTGACATTCTCCTCTGACCCCATTTGGTGTTGATTTGTTACCGTTCACAGGATCCCCTCTTCCTGGATGTTTTTCCTCGATCACACCATTCTCTGTATACTCTCCACAAGGTTGGTGGTGAAATCCTGGCTCTGGTGGGTCTGTCCCCCATGACCAGGCCTCACTCCAAATCACAGGATTTTCCAATTCTAATATGGATTTACACTGATACAGATCCACAAAAAGTTGCTCACTATATTTTATGTTGCTCTCCGGTGTTACCGTTCTAATGTCCTTACATGAAGCTCCAATCAGACAATGAAGGCTCCATCCAGTGTCTATAGAATCATCCATCGGCTCAGTGTAAATGTGGCCGTACCATGTAAGATGTCCAACTAAAGACTGAGGCCTGGATTTATCAATCTGTTGGAGATTAAAGTGATCTGCCCATAGCAACCAATCAGAGCTCAGCTTTCATTTCTCAGTGAGCTCTGGTAAAATAAAAGCTGAGCTGTGATTGGTCGCTACGGAAAAATCCAACATTTGATAAATATAGGCATTGAGTCTTAGATTTTTTTTACTTAATAAGAATAATGTTGTTGTTTTTCCTCATATTATTTGCTTTATGTTAGAATATATTCATTATCTCAATGCAGGCCCAACTACAACCCCAAGTAATACACCTGGACGCAAAGCTTCAAGACCATACCCATGTTGTCCACCCACCAAAGCCAGAATGAGTTCAAGACCAATAACAAGCGCACCTGAACCCAGCATAACAACTACTCCCAATACAGCAAGTTCCTGGAGCGGATCCAGTACAACGACTCAACCCAACCCATCTGGTCAACCAGGCACAAATGGTGGAACAGCTCAACCCAACCCATCTGGTCAACCAGGCACAAATGGTGGAACAGCTCAACCAGGCACAAATGGTGGAACAGATCAACCTAACCCATCTGGTCAACCAGGCACAAATGGTGGGACAGCTCAACCCAACCCATCTGGTCAACAAAGCACAAATGGTGGAACAGCTCAACCCAACCCATCTGGTCAACCAGGCACAAATGGTGGAACAGCTCAACCCAACCCATCTGGTCAACCAGGCACAAATGGTGGAACAGCTCAACCCAACCCATCTGGTCAACCAGGCACAAATGGTGGAACAGCTCAACCCAACCCAACTGGTCCACAAGGTACAAAAGATCCATCACTGACTGGTGTGAGTACAGAGGTTCTTCCATCAACCACAGCAAGAACACCCGGATCATTTCCAGCCGGACAAATCTTCACTCTTCCTCTTGAGTTCCGCGTTCTGAATTTGAACATAAGCGATAACATGACAAGCATTAATGCATATGTTGAAGAACAGGCAAGTATCAAAAGACTCCAACTCCACGATCATTCTGGTCAATCATTATATAAGGGATTTTCTTCCTATTTATTTCTCTAAAGTGAATGTCCACACAGCAATAGCATTATATGACCAAATTCTGGCTGCAACACAACCAGGAATGTTAATGGCTTCCAGAATTATAATAATGTATACAGCCATCTGCCCTAGTGTGGGCTACAGAGAAACCTCATCCCATAACACAAAGAAGCTGTAAATTCATAACTCAATATCACATAATGTTATATTCACAGGTTTAATATGGATTCATGCTGGAGATTTTCTGGGATTCTTCATTATGTCTTCAGCTCTGTAAAATCTTTGGCAAGTGACGATTAGATCTGTAATAAACATATAAACAGCTCATAAACATCATGAGAGCCAAAAATGATGCTGCTTGGTCTCCCATGAGGTTCTGTAGAGTATTATAGTAATAAATATTCTCTTACATAAGTTTACAGCTGTTATTAAATGGGCTCAGGATGGTTTATAAAATAATAGGATACTCACCTACCTGATCCCCCGCCTCTGTGGTAACAACCTGATCCCTGATGATCATCGCTTCCTGGGCCCCATCTCCACAAAGTAAATACCCACTTAGCCAATCAGGTCACCACAATGGGCAGTGATTGAGTGGGCAGGATGGGTACGGGGATGTGCTGATTAGGGGAAGGAGATGAGTGGGCAGGTGAGGGACCCTTATTTTAGGTTTAGGCCAGCCTAAACACTTGAAAAAAATTCTAGACTGAACACGTCCTAGTTTTTGAATGTTGCAGAGAAAAGAACTCCGGCACTTACTCCCTTTTGTCTTTGCAGCTCGCTCAAGTTTTTAAATCCAATCCTAACTTCATATCGGCAAAGATTGACATCAGGTGGGTGAACGAATGTCTGATGAAACTTCTGCTAAAAAGTATTAAAGGGGTATTCCAGTTGTGAAAAACTTTTCCTCTATCCACAGGATGTGTCTGATCGCAGGGGTCTGACCATTGGGACCCCCGCGATCTTCAGAATGGGGCTCATATCTCGGCACTGAGCGCTCCGGCCCCCACCTTCTAAGACGTATTAGTCTCTGCAGTGACGGCCCGCTCAGCCAATAACTGCTAAGGCAAAGGGGGCCATCACTGCTGAGACCAGTTCATCCCAGAAGGTTCATCTCAGTGGGGAGAGTCGGGCCTCAGGGGTGTAGCTATAGGGATTCAGAAGTAGCAGTCGCAATGGGTCCCTGATGCTTAAGGGGGCCTCCAAAGCACATCTGCCCCATAAGAGACCAGTATAATTGGCACATGGAGCCTTATTGCGGATTTTGCATTTTGCATGGGACTCCCGCGATCTCCGGGCTGGCACCCCAGCACTCTGAAGTTTTATGTTCATAACGCCGAGTTTAGGCAGCCATGATCGTGATGTCATGCCACCATACCTCCATTCATGTCTATGGGAGGGGGACCCCCGCGATCAGACATCTTATCCCCAATCCTTTGGATAAGGGAAGAAATGTCTAGGGGCGGAGTACCCATTTAAAAAAAATTATTGCAAAGCTCTTTATACCCTTGTACTGTGTTATGTGGATACATTTCCTTATTTCCCACATAAGATATAGAGGCAACCGGTGACATAAAATACATGAAATATTCACAAGCGTTCTCGTATTTGTCTCCCACCAGGGATGGGTCGGTGTACATCACTGACATCCTGTTCTCACCAGACGCTCCGTCCAACCAGATGCTTGTGGATCTTTTTTATGACTACTTGAAGGATCACGACATGTATCTGGGCACCTTGAAGATAGACCCAAATAGTATTCGGTCTGGAGGTGAGTGAACTCAATGTATAAAGCTTCTATAAACCACAAGTGGACCACAAGGTAAGGTGTCAATGTTCAAAAGTCCCAATGGTGGCTACTTAAAGGGGAACTCCAGAGGGGAAAACATTTTTAAATCAACTGGTGCCAGAAAAGTATACAGATTGGTAAATTACTTCTATTTAAAAACCTTACTCCTTCCAGTATTTATTAGCTGCTGTATGCTTCACAGGAATTTGTGTAGTTCTTTCCAGTCTGACCACAGTGCTCTCTGCTGACACCTCTGTCTGTGTCAGGAAGTGTCCAGAGTTGGAGCAAATCCCCATAGCAAACCTCTCCTGCTCTGGACAGTTCCTGACACAGACAGAGGTGTCAGCAGAGAGCACTGTGGTCAGACAGTATAATTTACTGGCACCAGTTACTTGAAAAATAATAATAATAATAATAATCTTTAAGGCACATGGCTAACCCAAATCTTCAGCCAGAACTGCTGTCCATGATTTTTAAATGTAAAACACAAGCTGTAGGGACTCAACAAATAAACAAGATCTTCTTCTTTGCCCATATATTTTTTTGCAGATGCCGTTCCAAGTGACCTCGCGCCAACTCCAATTACAGGGACGAATTCCGGAGCTTCAGCTGCAGTTACAGGTTCTGTAGCCACAAATGGCGGAACAGCTCAACCCAACCCAACTGGTCCACAAGGTACAAAAGATCCATCACTGACTGGTGTGAGTATAGAGGTTCTTCCATCAACCACAGCAAGAACACCCGGATCATTTCCAGCCGGACAAATCTTCACTCTTCCTCTTGAGTTCCGAGTTCTGAATTTGAACATAAGCGATAACATGACAAGCATTAATGCATATGTTGAAGAACAGGCAAGTATCAAAAGACTCCAACTCCACGACCATTCTGGTCAATCATTATATAAGGGATTTTCTTCCTATTTATTTCTCTACAGTGAATGTCCACACAGCAATAGAATTATATGCCCAAATTCTGTCTGCAACACAACTAGGAATGTTAATGGCTTCCAGAATTATAATAATGTATACAGCCATCTGCCCTAGTGTGGGCTACAGAGAAACCTCATCCCATAACACAAAGAAGCTGTGAATTCATAACTCAATATCACATAATGTTATATTCACAGGTTTAATATGGATTCATGCTGGAGATTTTATGGGATTCTTCATTATGTCTTCAGCTCTGTAAAATCTTTGGCAAGTGACGATTAGATACGTAATAAACATATAAACAGCTCATAAACATTATGAGAGCCAAAAATGATGCTGCTTGGTCTCCCATGTGGTTCTGTAGAGTATAATAGTAATAAATATTCTCTTACATAAGTTAACAGCTGTTATTAAATGGGCTCAGGATGGTTTATAAAATAATAGGATACTCACCTACCTGATCCCCCGCCTCTGTGGTAACAACCTGATCCCTGATGATCATCGCTTCCTGGGCCCCATCTCCACAAAGTAAATACCCACTTAGCCAATCAGGTCACCACAATGGGCAGTGATTGAGTGGGCAGGATGGGTACGGGGATGTGCTGATCAGGGGAAGGAGATGAGTGGGCAGGTGAGGGACCCTTATTTTAGGTTTAGGCCAGCCTAAACACTTGAAAAAAATTCTAGACTGAACACGTCCTAGTTTTTGAATGTTGCAGAGAAAAGAACTCCGGCACTTACTCCCTTTTGTCTTTGCAGCTCGCTCAAGTTTTTAAATCCAATCCCAACTTCATATCGGCAAAGATTGACATCAGGTGGGTGAACGAATGTCTGATGAAACTTCTGCTAAAAAGTATTAAAGGGGTATTCCAGTTGTGAAAAACTTTTCCTCTATCCACAGGATGTGTCTGATCGCAGGGGTCTGACCATTGGGACCCCGCGATCTTCAGAATGGGGCTCATATCTCGTCACTGAGCGCTCCGGCCCCCACCTTCTAAGACGTATTAGTCTCTGCAGTGACGGCCCGCTCAGCCAATAACTGCTAAGGTGAAGGGGGCCATCACTGCTGAGACTAATTCATCCCAGAAGGTTCATCTCAGTGGGGAGAGTCGGACCCCAGGGGTGTAGCTATAGGGATTCAGAAGTAGCAGTCGCAATGGGTCCCTGATGCTTAAGGGGGCCTCCAAAGCACATCTGCCCCATAAGAGACCAGTATAATTGGCACATGGAGCCCTATTGCGGATTTTGCATTTTGCATGGGACCCCCGCGATCTCCGGGCTGGCACCCCAGCACTCTGAAGTTTTATGTTCATAACGCCGAATTAGGCAGCCATGATCGTGATGTCATGCCACCATACCTCCATTCATGTCTATGGGAGGGGGACCCCTGCGATCAGACATCTTATCCCCAATCCTTTGGATAAGGGAAGAAATGTCTAGGGGCGGAGTACCCATTTAAAAAAAATTATTGCAAAGCTCTTTATACCCTTGTACTGTGTTATGTGGATACATTTCCTTATTTCCCACATAAGATATAGAGGCAACCGGTGACATAAAATACATGAAATATTCACAAGCGTTCTCGTATTTGTTTTCCGCCAGGGATGGGTCGGTGTACATCACTGACATCCTGTTCTCACCAGACGCTCCGTCCAACCAGATGCTTGTGGATCTTTTTTATGACTACTTGAAGGATCACGACATGTATCTGGGCACCTTGAAGATAGACCCAAATAGTATTCGGTCTGGAGGTGAGTGAACTCAATGTATACAGCGTCTATAATCCACAACTGGACCACAAGGTAATCGGTCAATGTTCAAAAGTCCCAATGGTGGCTACTTAAAGGGGAACTCCAGAGGGGAAAACATTTTTAAATCAACTGGTGCCAGAAAAGTATACAGATTGGTAAATTACTTCTATTTAAAAACCTTACTCCTTCCAGTACTTATCAGCTGCTGTATGCTCCACAGGAATTTGTGTAGTTCTTTCCAGTCTGACCACAGTGCTCTCTGCTGACACCTCTGTCTGTGTCAGGAACTGTCCAGAGTTGGAGCAAATCCCCATAGCAAACCTCTCCTGCTCTGGACAGTTCCTGACACAGACAGAGGTGTCAGCAGAGAGCACTGTGGTCAGACAGTATAATTTACTGGCACCAGTTACTTGAAAAAATAAAAATAATAATAATCTTTAAGGCACATGGCTAACCCAAATCTTCAGCCAGAACTGCTGTCCATGATTTTTAAATGTAAAACACAAGCTGTAGGGACTCAACAAATAAACAAGATCTTCTTCTTTGCCCATTTTTTATATAGATGCCGTTCCAAGTGACCTCGCGCCAACTCCAATTACAGGGACGAATTCCGGAGCTTCAGCTGCAGTTACAGGTTCTGTAGCCACAAATGGCGGAACAGCTCAACCCAACCCAACTGGTCCACAAGGTACAAAAGATCCATCACTGACTGGTGTGAGTACAGAGGTTCTTCCATCAACCACAGCAAGAACACCCGGATCATTTCCAGCCGGACAAATCTTCACTCTTCCTCTTGAGTTCCGAGTTCTGAATTTGAACATAAGCGATAACATGACAAGCATTAATGCATATGTTGAAGAACAGGCAAGTATCAAAAGACTCCAACTCCACGACCATTCTGGTCAATCATTATATAAGGGATTTTCTTCCTATGTATTTCTCTAAAGTGAATGTCCACACAGCAATAGCATTATATGACCAAATTCTGTCTGCAACACAACTAGGAATGTTAATGGCTTCCAGAATTATAATAATGTATACAGCCATCTGCCCTAGTGTGGGCTACAGAGAAACCTCATCCCATAACACAAAGAAGCTGTGAATTCATAACTCAATATCACATAATGTTATATTCACAGGTTTAATATGGATTCATGCTGGAGATTTTATGGGATTCTTCATTATGTCTTCAGCTCTGTAAAATCTTTGGCAAGTGACGATTAGATCCGTAATGAACATATAAACAGCTTATAAACATCATGAGAGCCAAAAATGATGCTGCTTGGTCTTCCATGTGGTTCTGGTTTATATTGGTTATATTGGTTTATAAAATAATAGGATACTCACCTACCTGATCCCCCGCCTCTGTGGTAACAACCTGATCCCTGATGATCATCGCTTCCTGGGCCCCATCTCCACAAAGTAAATGCCCACTTAGCCAATCAGGTCACCACTATGGGCAGTGATTGAGTGGGCAGGATGGGTACAGGGATGTGCTGATCAGGGGAAGGAGATGAGTGGGCAGGTGAGGGACCCTTATTTTAGTTTTAGGCCAGCCTAAACACTTGAAAAAAATTCTAGACTGAACACGTCCTAGTTTTTGAATGTTGCAGAGAAAAGAACTCCGGCACTTACTCCCTTTTGTCTTTGCAGCTCGCTCAAGTTTTTAAATCAAATCCCAACTTCATATCGGCAAAGATTGACATCAGGTGGGTGAACGAATGTCTGATGAAACTTCTGTTAAAAAGTATTAAAGGGGTATTCCGGTTGTGAAAACTTTTCCTCTATCCACAGGATGTGTGTGATCGCAGGGGTCTGACCATTGGGACCCCGCGATCTTCAGAATGGGGCTCATATCATGGCACTGAGCGCTCCGGACCCCACCTTCTAAGACGTATTAGTCTCTGCAGTGACGGCCGCTCAGCCAATAACTGCTAAGGCAAAGGGGGTCATCACTGCTGAGACCAGTTCATCCCAGAAGGTTCATCTCAGTGGGGAGAGTCGGACCCCAGGGGTGTAGCTATAGGGGGTTCAGAAGTAACAGTCCAGCAGGAGACCAGCATTATAATTGGCACATGGGGCCCTATTGCAGATTTTGAATGAGACCCCGTGATCTCTGGACCGGCACCCCAGCGTTCTGAACTTTTATGTTCATAACGCCGAGTTCAGGCAGCCATGATCGTGATGTCATGCCACCATACCTCCATTCATGCCTATGGGAGGGGGTGTGATCTCCGAACCCCCGCGATCAGACTTCCTAACCCCAATCTTTTGTAAAGGGGAAAAGATGTCTAGGGGCAGAGTACCCATTAAAAAACATTTGTTGCAAAGCTCTTTATACCCTTGTACTGTGTTATGTGGATACATTTCCTTCTTTCCCACATAAGATATAGAGGCAACCGGTGACATAAGATACATGAAATATTCACAAGCTTTCTCGTATTTGTCTCCCGCCAGGGATGGGTCGGTGTACATCACTGACATCCTGTTCTCACCAGACGCTCCGTCCAACCAGATGCTTGTGGATCTTTTTTATGACTACTTGAAGGATCACGACATGTATCTGGGCACCTTAAAGATAGACCCAAATAGTATTCGGTCTGGAGGTGAGTGAACTCAATGTATACAGCTTCTATAATCCACAAGTGGACCACAAGGTAATCGGTCAATGTTCAAAAGTCGCAATGGTGGCTACTTAAAGGAGTACTCTAGATGATTTTTTATATTTTTAAATCAAATGGTGCCAGCAAATTATGCAAATGTATATATTACTTCTATTTAAAAATCTTAATCCTTCCAGTACTCATCAGCTGCTGTATGCTCCAGAGGAAGTTGTATAGTTCTTTCCAGTCTGACCACAGTGCTCTCTGCTGACACCTATGTCCATGTCAGGAACTATCCAGAGTAGGAGCAAATCCCCATAGCAAACCTCTCCTGCTCTGGACAGTTACTGACATAAACAGGGTAGTCAGCAGAGAGCACTGTGGTCAGACTGGAAATAACTACACAACTTCCTGTGGAGCATACAGCAGCTGATAAGTACTGGATGGATTAAGATTTTTCTATAGAATTAATTTACAAATCTGTATAATTTACTGGCACCAGTTGATTTGAAGAAAGAAAAAAATTATTTAAGGCACATGGCTATCCCAAATCTTCGTCCAGAACTGCTGTCCATGATTTTTAAATGTAAAACACAAGCTGTGGGGACTCAACAAATAAACAAGATCTTCTTCTTTGCCCATATATTTTTTTGCAGATGCCGTTCCAAGTGACCTCGCGCCAACTCCAAGTACAGGATCGAATTCTGGAGCTTCAGCTGCGGTTACAGGTTCTGTAGCCACAAATGGCGGAACAGCTCAACCCAACCCAACTGGTCCACAAGGTACAAAAGATCCATCACTGACTGGTGTGAGTATAGAGGTTCTTCCATCAACCACAGCAAGAACACCCGGATCATTTCCAGCCGGACAAATCTTCACTCTTCCTCTTGAGTTCCGAGTTCTGAATTTGAACATAAGCGATAACATGACAAGCATTAATGCATATGTTGAAGAACAGGCAAGTATCAAAAGACTCCAACTCCACGACCATTCTGGTCAATCATTATATAAGGGATTTTCTTCCTATGTATTTCTCTAAAGTGAATGTACACACAGCAATAGAATTATATGACCAAATTCTGGCTGCAACACAACTAGGAATGTTAATGGCTTCCAGAATTATAATAATGTATACAGCCATCTGCCCTAGTGTGGGCTACAGAGAAACCTCATCCCATAACACAAAGAAGCTGTGAATTCATAACTCAATATCACATAATGTTATATTCACACGTTTAATATGGATTCATGCTGGAGATTTTATGGGAGTCTTCATTATGTCTTCAGCTCTGTAAAATCTTTGGCAAGTGACGATTAGATCCGTAATAAACATATAAACAGCTCATAAACATCATGAGAGCCAAAAATGATGCTGCTTGGTCTCCCATGTGGTTCTGTAGAGTATAATAGTAATAAATACTCTCTTACATAAGTTTACAGCTGTTATTAAATGGGCTCAGGATGGTTTATAAAATAATAGGATACTCACCTACCTGATTCCCCCACCTCTGTGGTAACAACCTGATCCCTGATGATCATCGCTTCCTGGGCCCCATCTCCACAAAGCAAATACCCACTTAGCCAATCAGGTCACCACAATGGGCAGTGATTGAGTGGGCAGGATGGGTACGGGGATGTGCTGATCAGGGGAAGGAGATGAGTGGGCAGGTGAGGGACCCTTATTTTAGGTTTAGGCCAGCCTAAACACTTGAAAAAAATTCTAGACTGAACACGTCCTAGTTTTTGAATGTTGCAGAGAAAAGAACTCCGGCACTTACTCCCTTTTGTCTTTTCAGCTCGCTCAAGTTTTTAAATCAAATCCTAACTTCATATCGGCAAAGATTGACATCAGGTGGGTGAACGAATGTCTGATGAAACTTCTGCTAAAAAGTATTAAAGGGGTATTCCAGTTGTGAAAAACTTTTCCACTATCCACAGGATGTGTCTGATCGCAGGGGTCTGACCATTGGGACCCCCGCGATCTTCAGAATGGGGCTCATATCTCAGCACTGAGCGCTCCGGCCCCCACCTTCTAAGACGTATTAGTCTCTGCAGTGACGGCCCGCTCAGCCAATAACTGCTAAGGTGAAGGGGGCCATCACTGCTGAGACCAGTTCATCCCAGAAAGTTCATCTCAGTGGGGAGAGTCGTGCCCCAGGAGTGTAGCTATAGGGGGTTCAGAAGTAGCAGTCGCAATGGGTCCCTGATGCTTAAGGGGGCCTCCAAAGCACATCTGCCCCATAAGAGACCAGTATAATTGGCACATGGAGCCCTATTGCGGATTTTGCATTTTGCATGGGACCCCCGCGATCTCCGGGCTGGCACCCCAGCACTCTGAAGTTTTATGTTCATAACGCCGAGTTTAGGCAGCCATGGTCGTGATGTCATGCCACCATACCTCCATTCATGTCTATGGGAGGGGGACCCCCGCGATCAGACATCTTATCCCCAATCCTTTGGATAAGGGAAGAAATGTCTAGGGGCGGAGTACCCATTTGCAAAGCTCTTTATACACTTGTACTGTGTTATGTGGATACATTTCCTTATTTCCCACATAAGATATAGAGGCAACCGGTGACATAAAATACATGAAATATTCACAAGCGTTCTCGTATTTGTCTCCCGCCAGGGATGGGTCGGTGTACATCACTGACATCCTGTTCTCACCAGACGCTCCGTCCAACCAGATGCTTGTGGATCTTTTTTATGACTACTTGAAGGATCACAACATGTATCTGGGCACCTTGAAGATAGACCCAAATAGTATTCGGTCTGGAGGTGAGTGAACTCAATGTATAAAGCTTCTATATACCACAAGTGGACCACAAGGTAAGGTGTCAATATTCAAAAGTCCCAATGGTGGCTAATTAAAGGGGAACTCCAGAGGGGAAAACATTTTTAAATCAACTGGTGCCAGAAAATTATACAGATTTGTAAATTACTTCTATTTAAAAACCTTACTCCTTCCAGTACTTATCAGCTGCTGTATGCTCCACAGGAATATGTGTAGTTCTTTCCAGTCTGACCACAGTGCTCTCTGCTGACACCTTTGTCTGTGTCAGGAACTGTCCAGAGTTGGATCAAATCCCCATAGCAAACCTCTCCTGCTCTGGACAGTTACTGACACAGACAGAGGTGTCAGCAGAGAGCACTGTGGTCAGACAGTATAATTTACTGGCACCAGTTACTTGAAAAAAAATATATAATAATAATCTTTAAGGCACATGGCTAACCCAAATCTTCAGCCAGAACTGCTGTCCATTATTTTTAAATGTAAAACACAAGCTGTAGGGACTCAACAAATAAACAAGATCTTCTTCTTTGCCCATTTTTTTTGCAGATGCCGTTCCAAGTGACCTCGCGCCAACTCCAAGTACAGGGTCAAATTCCGGAGCTTCAGCTGCGGTTACAGGTTCTGTAGCCACAAATGGCGGAACAGCTCAACCCAACCCAACTGGTCCACAAGGTACAAAAGATCCATCACTGACTGGTGTGAGTACAGAGGTTCTTCCATCAACCACAGCAAGAACACCCGGATCATTTCCAGCCGGACAAATCTTCACTCTTCCTCTTGAGTTCCGAGTTCTGAATTTGAACATAAGCGATAACATGACAAGCATTAATGCATATGTTGAAGAACAGGCAAGTATCAAAAGACTCCAACTCCACGACCATTCTGGTCAATCATTATATAAGGGATTTTCTTCCTATGTATTTCTCTAAAGTGAATGTCCACACAGCAATAGAATTATATGACCAAATTCTGGCTGTAAAATAAAAAAAATTATTAAAATAAAATTCTAGACTGAACACGTCCTAGTTTTTGAATGTTGTAGAGAAAAGAACTCCGGCACTTACTCCCTTTTGTCTTTTCAGCTCGCTCAAGTTTTTAAATCCAATCCTAACTTCATATCGGCAAAGATTGACATCAGGTGGGTGAACGAATGTCTGATGAAACTTCTGCTAAAAAGTATTAAAGGGGTATTTCGGTTGTAAAAAACTTTTCCACTATCCACAGGATGTGTCTGATTGCAGGGGTCTGACCATTGGGACCCCGCGATCTTCAGAATGGGGCTCATATCTCAGCACTGAGCGCTCCGGCCCCCACCTTCTAAGACGTATTAGTCTCTGCAGTGACGGCCCGCTCAGCCAATAACTGCTAAGGTGAAGGGGGCCATCACTGCTGAGACCAGTTCATCCCAGAAGGTTCATCTCAGTGGGGAGAGTCGTGCCCCAGGAGTGTAGCTATAGGGGGTTCAGAAGTAGCAGTCGCAATGGGTCCCTGATGCTTAAGGGGGCCTCCAAAGCACATCTGCCCTATAAGAGACCAGTATAATTGGCACATGGAGCCCTATTGCGGATTTTTCCTTTTGCATGGGACCCCCGCGATCTCCGGGCTGGCACCCCAGCACTCTGAAGTTTTATGTTCATAACGCCGAGTTTAGGCAGCCATGATCGTGATGTCATGCCACCATACCTCCATTCATGTCTATGGGAGGGGGACCCCCGCGATCAGACATCTTATCCCCAATCCTTTGGATAAGGGAAGAAATGTCTAGGGGCGGAGTACCCATTTAAAAAAAATTATTGCAAAGCTCTTTATACCCTTGTACTGTGTTATGTGGATACATTTCCTTATTTCCCACATAAGATATAGAGGCAACCGGTGACATAAGATACATGAAATATTCACAAGCGTTCTCGTATTTGTCTTCCGCCAGGGATGGGTCGGTGTACATCACTGACATCCTGTTCTCACCAGACGCTCCGTCCAACCAGATGCTTGTGGATCTTTTTTATGACTACTTGAAGGATCACGACATGTATCTGGGCACCTTGAAGATAGACCCAAATAGTATTCGGTCTGGAGGTGAGTGAACTCAATGTATAAAGCTTCTATATACCACAAGTGGACCACAAGGTAAGGTGTCAATGTTCAAAAGTCCCAATGGTGGCTAATTAAAGGGGAACTCCAGAGGGGAAAACATTTTTAAATCAACTGGTGCCAGAAAATGATACAGATTTGTAAATTACTTCTATTTAAAAACCTTACTCCTTCCAGTACTTATCAGCTGCTGTATGCTCCACAGGAATTTGTGTAGTTCTTTCCAGTCTGACCACAGTGCTCTCTGCTGACACCTCTGTCTGTGTCAGGAACTGTCCAGAGTTGGAGCAAATCCCCATAGCAAACCTCTCCTGCTCTGGACAGTTCCTGACACAGACAGAGGTGTCAGCAGAGAGCATTGTGGTCAGACAGTATAATTTACTGGCACCAGTTACTTGAAAAAAAATAATAATAATAATCTTTAAGGCACATGGCTAACCCAAATCTTCAGCCAGAACTGCTGTCCATGATCTGTAAATGTAAAACACAAGCTGTAGGGACTCAGCAAATAAACAAGATCTTCTTCTTTGCCCATATATTTTTTTGCAGATGCCGTTCCAAGTGACCTTGCGCCAACTCCAAGTACAGGGTCGAATTCTGGAGCTTCAGCTGCGGTTACAGGTTCTGTAGCCACAAATGGCGGAACAGCTCAACCCAACCCAACTGGTCCACAAGGTACAAAAGATCCATCACTGACTGGTGTGAGTATAGAGGTTCTTCCATCAACCACAGCAAGAACACCCGGATCATTTCCAGCCGGACAAATCTTCACTCTTCCTCTTGAGTTCCGAGTTCTGAATTTGAACATAAGCGATAACATGACAAGCATCAATGCATATGTTGAAGAACAGGCAAGTATCAAAAGACTCCAACTCCACGACCATTCTGGTCAATCATTATATAAGGGATTTTCTTCCTATGTATTTCTCTAAAGTGAATGTACACACAGCAATAGAATTATATGACCAAATTCTGGCTGTAAAATAAAACAGTCCTAGTTTTTGAATGCTGCAGAGAAAAGAACTCCGGCACTTACTCCCTTTTGTCTTTGCAGCTCGCTCAAGTATTTAAATCCAATCCTAACTTCATATCGGCAAAGATTGACATCAGGTGGGTGAACGAATGTCTGATGAAACTTCTGCTAAAAAGTATTAAAGGGGTATTCCAGTTGTGAAAAACGTTTCCTCTATCCACAGGATGTGTCTGATCGCAGGGGTCTGACCATTGGGACCCCGCGATCTTCAGAATGGGGCTCATATCTCGGCACTGAGCGCTCCGGCCCCCACCTTCTAAGACGTATTAGTCTCTGCAGTGACGGCCCGCTCAGCCAATAACTGCTAAGGCAAAGGGGGTCATCACTGCTGAGACCAGTTCATCCCAGAAGGTTCATCTCAGTGGGGAGAGTCGGACCCCAGGGGTGTAGCTATAGGGGGTTCAGAAGTAGCAGTCCAGCAGTAGACCAGCATTATAATTGGCACATGGGGCCCTATTGCAGATTTTGTATGGGACCCCGCGATCTCCGTGCCAGCGCTCTGAGCTTTTATGTTCATAACGCTGAGTTCAGGTAGCCATGATCGTGATGTCATGCCACCATACCTCCATTTATGTCTATGGGAGGGGGTGTGAATTCCGGACCCCCGCGATCAGACATCCTATCCCCGATCCTTTGTATAGGGGAAAAGATGTCTAGGGGCAGAGTACCCCTTTAAAAAAAATTGTTGCAAAACTCTTCCTACCCTTGTACTGTGTTATGTGGATACATTTCCTTCTTTCCCACATAAGATATAGAGGCAACCGGTGACATAAAATACATGAAATATTCACAAGCGTTCTCGTATTTGTCTCCCGCCAGGGATGGGTCGGTGTACATCACTGACATCCTGTTCTCACCAGACGCTCCGTCCAACCAGATGCTTGTGGATCTTTTTTATGACTACTTGAAGGATCACGACATGTATCTGGGCACCTTAAAGATAGACCCAAATAGTATTCGGTCTGGAGGTGAGTGAACTCAATGTATAAAGCTTCTATATACCACAAGTGGACCTGGTCAATGTTCAAAAGTCCCAATGGTGGCTACTTAAAAGGGCACTCCAGATGGATTTTTTTTTTTAATCAACTGGTGCCAGCAAATTATCCAAATTTATCAATTACTTCTATTTAAAAACCTTACTCCTTCCAGTACTCATCAGCTGCTGTATGCTCCAGAGGAAGTTGTATAGTTCTTTCCAGTCTGACCACAGTGCTTTCTGCTACCACCTCTTTCCATGTCAGGAAATGTCCAGAGTAGGAGGATATCCCGATAGAAAACCTGTCCTGCTCTAGACAGCTCCTGACATAAACAGAGGAGTCAGCAGAGAACACTGTGGTGAGACTGGAAAGAACTACACAACTTCCCGTGGAGCATACAGCAGCTGATAAATACTGGATGGATTAAGATTTTTATAGAATTATTTACAAATCTGTATAATTTACTGGCACCAGTGTATTTGAAGAAAAAAAATTTTTTTAAGGCACATGGCTAACCCAAATCTTCGGCCAGAACTGCTGTCCATGATTTTTAAATGTAAAACACAAGCTGTAGGGACTCAACAAATAAACAAGATCTTCTTCTTTGCCCATTTTTTGCAGATGCCGTTCCAAGTGACCTCGCGCCAACTCCAAGTACAGGGACGAATTCCGGAGCTTCAGCTGCAGTTACAGGTTCTGTAGCCACAAATGGCGGAACAGCTCAACCCAACCCAACTGGTCCACAAGGTACAAAAGATCCATCACTGACTGGTGTGAGTATAGAGGTTCTTCCATCAACCACAGCAAGAACACCCGGATCATTTCCAGCCGGACAAATCTTCACTCTTCCTCTTGAGTTCCGAGTTCTGAATTTGAACATAAGCGATAACATGACAAGCATTAATGCATATGTTGAAGAACAGGCAAGTATCAAAAGACTCCAACTCCACGACCATTCTGGTCAATCATTATATAAGGGATTTTCTTCCTATGTATTTCTCTAAAGTGAATGTCCACACAGCAATAGAATTATATGACCAAATTCTGTCTGCAACACAACTAGGAATGTTAATGGCTTCCAGAATTATAATAATGTATACAGCCATCTGCCCTAGTGTGGGCTACAGAGAAACCTCATCCCATAACACAAAGAAGCTGTGAATTCATAACTCAATATCACATAATGTTATATTCACAGGTTTCATATGGATTCATGCTGGAGATTTTATGGGATTCTTCATTATGTCTTCAGCTCTGTAAAATCTTTGGCAAGTGACGATTAGATCCGTAATAAACATATAAACAGCTCATAAACATCATGAGAGCCAAAAATGATGCTGCTTGGTCTCCCATGTGGTTCTGTAGAGTATAATAGTAATAAATACTCTCTTACATAAGTTTACAGCTGTTATTAAATGGGCTCAGGATGGTTTATAAAATAATAGGATACTCACCTACCTGATTCCCCGCCTCTGTGGTAACAACCTGATCCCTGATGATCATCGCTTGCTGGGCCCCATCTCCACAAAGCAAATACCCACTTAGCCAATCAGGTCACCACTATGGGCAGTGATTGAGTGGGCAGGATGGGTACGGGGATGTGCTGATCAGGGGAAGGAGATGAGTGGGCAGGTGAGTGACCCTTATTTTAGGTTTAGGCCAGCCTAAACACTTGAAAAATATTCTAGACTGAACACGTCCTAGTTTTTGAATGTTGCAAAGAAAAGAACTCCAGCACTTACTCCCTTTTGTCTTTGCAGCTCGCTCAAGTTTTTAAATCCAATCCCAACTTCATATCGGCAAAGATTGACATCAGGTGGGTGAACGAATGTCTGATGAAACTTCTGCTAAAAAAGTATTAAAGGGGTGTTCCATTTGTGAAAAACGTTTCCGCTATCCACAGGATGTGTCTGATCACAGTGGTCTGACCAATGGGACCCCCACGATCTTCAGAATGGGGCTCATATCTCGGCACTGAGCGCTCCAGCCCCCACCTTCTAAGACGTATTAGTCTCTGCAGTGACGGCCCGCTCAGCCAATAACTGCTAAGGCAAAGTGGGCCGGAGCAGTCGAGGGGCGGAGTACTCCTTTAAAAAAAATTGTTGCAAAGCTCTTTATACCCTTGTACTGTGTTATGTGGATACATTTCCTTCTTTCCCACATAAGATATAGAGGCAACCGGTGACATAAAATACATGAAATATTCACAAGCGTTCTCGTATTTGTCTCCCGCCAGGGATGGGTCGGTGTACATCACTGACATCCTGTTCTCACCAGACGCTCCGTCCAACCAGATGCTTGTGGATCTTTTTTATGACTACTTGAAGGATCACGACATGTATCTGGGCACCTTAAAGATAGACCCAAATAGTATTCGGTCTGGAGGTGAGTGAACTCAATGTATAAAGCTTCTATAAACCACAAGTGGACCACAAGGTAATGGGTCAATGTTCAAAATGGTGGCTACTTAAAGGGGCACTCCAGAGGGGAATATTTTTTAAATCAACTGGTGCCAGAAAATGCTACAGATTTTTAAATTACTTCTATTTAAAAACCTTACTCCTTCCAGTACTTATCAGCTGCTGTATGCTTCACAGGAATTTGTGTAGTTCTTTCCAGTCTGACCACAGTGCTCTCTGCTGACACCTCTGTCCATGTCAGGAAGTGTCCAGAGTAGGAGCAAATCTCCATAGCAAACCTCTCCTGCTCTGGACAGTTCCTGACACAGACAGAGGTGTCAGCAGAGAGCATTGCGGTCAGACTGGAAAGAACTACACAACTTCCTGTGGAGCATACAGCAGCTGATAAGTACTGGAAGGAGTAAGGTTTTTAAATAGAAGTAATTTACATATCTGTATAATTTACTGACACCAGTTACTAATTATTTAAGGCACATGGCTAACCCAAATCTTCGGCCAGAACTGCTGTCCATGATTTGTAAATGTAAAACACAAGCTGTAGGGACTCAACAAATAAACAAGATCTTCTTCTTTGCCCATATATTTTTTTGCAGATGCCGTTCCAAGTGACCTCGCGCCAACTCCAAGTCCTGGGTCGAATTCCGGAGCTTCATCTGCGGTTACAGGTTCTGTAGCCACAAATGGTGGAACAGCTCAACCCAACCCAACTGGTCCACAAGGTACAAAAGATCCATCACTGACTGGTGTGAGTATAGAGGTTCTTCCATCAACCACAGCAAGAACACCCGGATCATTTCCAGCCGGACAAATCTTCACTCTTCCTCTTGAGTTCCGAGTTCTGAATTTGAACATAAGCGATAACATGACAAGCATCAATGCATATGTTGAAGAACAGGCAAGTATCAAAAGACTCCAACTCCACGACCATTCTGGTCAATCATTATATAAGGGATTTTCTTCCTATGTATTTCTCTAAAGTGAATGTACACACAGCAATAGAATTATATGACCAAATTCTGGCTGCAACACAACTAGGAATGTTAATGGCTTCCAGAATTATAATAATGTATACAGCCATCTGCCCTAGTGTGGGCTACAGAGAAACCTCATCCCATAACACAAAGAAGCTGTGAATTCATAACTCAATATCACATAATGTTATATTCACACGTTTAATATGGATTCATGCTGGAGATTTTATGGGATTCTTCATTTTCTTCAGCTCTGTAAAATCTTTGGAAGGTGACGATTAGATCCGTAATAAACATATAAACAGCTCATAAACATCATGAGAGCCAAAAATGATGCTGCTTGGTCTCCCATGTGGTTCTGTAGAGTATTATAGTAATAAATATTCTCTTACATAAGTTAACAGCTGTTATTAAATGGGCTCAGGATGGTTTATAAAATAATAGGATACTCACCTACCTGATCCCCCGCCTCTGTGGTAACAACCTGATCCCTGATGATCATCGCTTCCTGGGCCCCATCTCCACAAAGCAAGTGCCCACTTAGCCAATCAGGTCACCACAATGGGCAGTGATTGAGTGGGCAGGATGGGTACAGGGATGTGCTGATCAGGGGAAGGAGATGATTGGGCAGGTGAGTGACCCTTATTTAAGGTTTAGGCCAGCCTAAACACTTGAAAAAAATTCTAGACTGAACACGTCCTAGTTTTTGAATATTGCAGAGAAAAGAACTCCGGCACTTACTCCCTTTTGTCTTTTCAGCTCGCTCAAGTTTTTAAATCCAATCCCAACTTCAGATCGGCAAAGATTGACATCAGGTGGGTGAACGAATGTTTGATGAAACTTCTGCTAAAAAGTATTAAAGAGGTATTCCAGTTGTGAAAAACTTTTCTTCTATTTCCTCGAAGCTATAGGGGTTCAGAAGTAACACTCCAGCAGGAGACCAGCATTATAATTGGCACATGGGGCCCTATTGCAGATTTTGCACGGGACCCCCGCGATCTCCGGGCCGGCACCCCAGCGTTCTGAACTTTTATGTTCATAAAGCCGAGTTCAGGCAGCCATGATCGTGATGTCATTTCACCATACCTCCATTCATGTCTATGGGAGGTGGTGTGATGGCTGTGATCTCCAGACCCCCGCGATCAGACATCCTATCCCCGATCCTTTGTATAGGGGAAAAGATGTCTAGGGGCGGAGTACCACTTAAAATTTTTTTGATGCAAAGCTCTTTATACTGTGTTATATGGATACATTTCCCTCTACATAAGATATAGAGGCAACCAGTGACATAAAATTCATGAAATATTCACAAGCGTTCTCATATTTGTCTCCCACCAGGGATGGGTCGGTGTACATCACTGATATCCTGTTCTCACCAGACGCTCCGTCCAACCAGATGCTTGTGGATCTTTTTTATGACTACTTGAAGGATCACGACATGTATCTGGGCACCTTAAAGATAGACCCAAATAGTATTCGGTCTGGAGGTGAGTGAACTCAATGTATACAGCTTCTATAAACCACAAGTGGACCACAAGGTAAGGTGTCAATGTTCAAAAGTCCCAATGGTGGCTACTTAAAGGGGCACTCCAGAGGGGAAAACATTTTTAAATCAACTGGTGCCATAAAATTATACAGATTTGTAAATTACCACTATTTAAAAATCTTAATTCTTCCAGTACTTATGAGCTGCTGTATGCTCCACAGGAGGCTGTGTAGCTCTTTCCAGTCTGACCACAGTGCTCTCTGCTGACACCTCTGTCCATGTCAGGAACTGTCCAGAGTAGGAGGAAATCCCCATAGCAAACCTCTCCTGCTCTGGATAGTTTCTGACACGGACAGAGGTGTCAGCAGAGAGCATTGTGGTCAGACTGGAAAGCACTACACAACTTCTTGTGGAGCATACCGCAGCTGATAAGTACTGGAAGGGTTAAGATTTTTATATAGAAGTCATTTACAAATCTGCATAGTTTACTGGCACCAGTTGATTTGGAGAAAAATTATTTTTTCCAGAGTGCCCCTTTAAGGAACATGGCTAACTCAAATCTTTGGCCAGAACTGCTATCCATGATTTTTAAATGTAAAACACGAATAAACAAGATCTTCTTCTTTGCCCATGTTTTTTGCAGATGCCGTTCCAAGTGACCTCGCGCCAACTCCAAGCCCTGGGTCGAATTCAGGAGCTTCAGCTGTGGTTACAGGTTCCGTAGCCACTTCCAAATCTGGAGGCGCACCTGGAATAAGCGGTTCCCAAAATCCCGGTATGGTTACAGGAGCTCCAAGTGGTGGTTCCACCAATGGTCCAAATGGGAACCCAAATAGTTCACCTGGTGCAGTGGGTCCTTCTGCGCCCGGAGTGACCACCCCATCATCTTCTAATGGTAACTCTACATCTCTTCTTATTCCACTGTATTTGATCTTTAATAGTTATTGTTGTGCCTGCAGTAGGAGCCTAAAAACAGGCTGTGGCCAGTAGCCCCTGGGTCCAGTCCCTCTGGCAGTGATTCCCCTTTAGCCAGCATCATTGCCTGTATGGCAGTGGTCTTCATACTGCAGACCTTTAGCTGTTGCAAAACTACAACTCCCAGCATGCTTGACAACCTTCAGAACTTAGGAGAGGAAAATAACCTCAGTGGAGAAAACCTCTAGGGAACCATGGAGGATTGGAGGATCGCCCTTCCCTTGAGTTTACGGCCGTGATTCCCAACCAGTGTGCCTCCAGCTGTTGAAAAACTACAACTCCCAGCATTCCTGGACAGCCGTTGGCAACTGGAGAGGTTCATGCATGTGGCACCGCTATGGGCACTTTTATGGGCTATTGTGCAATGCTAAATTCTTGGGGATCCTTTATGGATATTGGGGGAGATTTATGAAAACTTGTCCAGAAGAAAAGTTGCTGAGTTGCCCATAGCAACCAATCAGATCGCTTCTTTCATTTTTCAGAGGCATTTTCAGAAATTAAAGAAGAGATTTTATTGTTGCTATGGATAACTCAGTAACTTTTCCTCTAGACAGGTTTTGACAAATCTCCCCCATTATTTTTACACACATTGCTATGGCCTAAAAGAACTTAAAGGGGTACTCCGCCCCTAGACATCTTATCCCCTATGCAAAGGATAGCGGATACGATGTCTGATTGCGGGGGTCCCGCCGCTCGGGACCCCCGCAATCACGGCTGCGGAACCCCAGACTTGTACGAACTTACAAGAACTTCTCTCCGTGCCGGATGACTGGCGATGCGGGGCGGGGGCTCGTGACGTCACAGCTATGCTCCCTCAATGCAAGTCTACGGGAGGGGCGTGACAGTCATCATGCCCCTCCCATAGACTTGCATTGAGGGGTGCGGCCATCACATCACGAGCGTGGCGTGGCCGTGATGTCGCGAGCCTTAGGTGCTGCACCCAACGCTCTAAACGAATACCGGGTGAAGCAGGGAGATCGTGGGGGTCCCCAGCAGTGGGACCCCATTCAGACATCTTATCCCCTATCCTTTAGATAGGGGATATCTAGGGGTGGAGTACCCCTTTAAGGAAGCAACTTTTGTGACTGGTACTTATTCAAAGGAAAAAATATATTAGGGGAGTCACTTGGTGAACAGTTGGTGAACAGGTATTAAAGGGGTTCCTACATATATTATGTTTAGATTACACCAGATTTGAGGAACAAGGCAAATATGTCCAGAATCCAAAGTGCCTGAATGAATTCTTGCTTTATTTGGAAATAGACATCTAAGGAACAGGTCCAAGCGAATAAAACCCCTGACGTGTTTCGCACACAAGGTGCTTAATCATAGATCATATACTATAATTAAGCACCTTGTATGCAAAACACGTCAGAGGTTTTTATATGTTTATACCTGTTCCTTGGATGCCTATTTCCAAATAAAGATAGAATTGATTCCCACTCTTTAGATGCCGGACATATTTTCCTTGTTCCTGTGTGAAGCTGTATAAGCGTGACCAGTGGGTTCAGGCACAGGTGGGTGCAGTAGTCAGGGTGAGCTGTGGTTGATTGTGAACACCAGATTAGAGATCTGACTTATGCACATTGTTTCCCCGTGAGCCGCTCATAGAGGTACAAACAATGATTTTGCCGATTACATAAGAAGAGATGAGATGGTGATGCCCATCGGTGCCTGTAGGGGGCAGGCTATGGTTTATCTGCCTCAATGTTTAATAAGCAATCTGGACTCAGTGTTATTAACCTTCTAACCCATTTACGTCCTAAACTGACAATGAGATTTCATGGAGCACTGGTGTCGGTTCTTGGTGCTTTGGTGGCTCGTCCAGACCCTCAATGTGTCACTTATCTGGTCCATCCTTATTGTGGTCCTGAGCCAAAATACTAATACTTGTTTCGGGTCCTGGTATTATCTATATTATCTTATGCTGATTCCTGGAAATGCCTCCCTAGTTCTTACTCTGGTTCTATCTCTGGTTCTATCCTGGTAATGGTTCTATTTCTTATCTGGGACTTGGACCTCAATTGTCTCCTGGTTCGGACCCTGGTTGCCTTTTGGATTCAGAACACTGGCTTCATCTATTGGTTTGGAATCTGGTTCTACCCTGGTGTCACCTGTTCCGGGGTTTTCTACTGTTCCAGATCTAACACCTGGAGGTGGCTGTAGACTTTATCTTCTGGTTCTGACCAGTTCTGCTGCTCTGTATCTTCTCACAGTTTCCACCATTCAGAGACCTGGAAATCCTCTAACAGGAAGGAGTTAAATGTGAAGACCAAAGGATTCCTTAGATTCTGTACCTCAGTTTAGCCTGGTCAATCTAGCCATGGTACAGACTCTAAAGTCTTTTTATTTATGACCATGGCACTTACTAACCCCAAGCTTTCTAAAGATAAAACTAGGTCTCAAGTCCTGCAGGAACGCATGGGAACTGAGTTCTTGTACCTTTTCCACAGCAGAAACACGGTTCCCATAAGCAGGAGTCCTGCAGGACCAGTCCATGAGTGGAAATCTTCAATTTTTTTTGCCAGGACTTGACCCCTATACATAACCATATGATGGCTGCCTTGGTGCGCACTTTCTATAGAGGAAGACATTGTCTTGGAACTAACCATCTACAATACTAACCTCAAGACAAATGTCTAATACAATAATCTGAGGCCAAATGGGACGTCTTCAATTCTCTGTAACATCAGGAAATTATAGTTTAATCTGGCATTATAACAAATGCCGACTAACAACTAACTCATTGGTGCTAACAACTAACTCATTGGTGTTCAGATTGATGCCGTTTTAACTCGTGTATCTTCTTCTGATCCCCCGTATAATGCAGCTGTGAGCCCAGGTTCAGAAATGATTTCTAGGTCTGAAATGACAACTGTATCCAGATCAGGAAATACTCAGGAACCTGGAATGACCGGAGCGACTGTAGATAGTGTAACTAGACCAAGTGGATATCCAGGACCTGGAGAGATCACTGAATCTTCTAATGGAGTTTCCTCAACGGATTCAAATATAAGCGTAAACGTTCCGTCAAATGGGGTTTCAACTGGATTTTCCAATGGGGCCTTCACGAATCCAAGTGTAAGCTTAGAAACCCCATCTGGAGCGAGTGGTCGTCCAGGATCAGGAAAGACTACGGGATCTCCAGGATCTGAAGAGATGACAGGATCTTCAAATGGCGCGCTTACAAGTGCAAGTGAAATTTTATCAGGGTCTGGAAAGACAACAGTAATGTCTTCAAATGTTAACTCAACTAGTGGAAGCTTAAATACCCCATATGGAATAACTGGCCATCCTGGACTGGGAGAGACCACAGGGTCATCTTCGAATGGTGTCTCTTCCACCGGTGAAGGTATAAGCTTTAAAACGTCTAGTCCTGTAGGACCCGGCCAGACCACAAGATCCTCTTCAAATGGGGTTTTCTTGACTAGTCCTGGTGAAGGTAATTCTCTTCAACCTGGAGAAATCACAGACTCTTCCATTGGTCCTGACTCAAACGTAAGCCCATCTGGATCGAATGGTCTTGAAGGATCTAGAATGACTACCAAAGCCTTTACATACAACCCTTCTATACCTAATGTGAACGGCACATTGACTACCAGCTATATAGGCACTGGGACAAGAGAAATAATCCCAACCACGGCAAAGACCAAACTCACATCCCTGTCTCCCAATACATTGTTGGTAGTATCTGGTAGTTCTGTCACTAATTCTGAATCAAACACCGATGCCGGTAAGTAGAAAGAATGGGAAATGTCAGCCTTACTGTACATTGGTTGTCACATAAGTATCTCAATGTGCTTAGCACGACTAACTAGACACAGTTAAGAATCAATACTGTCATACTTGTAGGCCAAAAATTGGTGCCTACTGTATGCGGTATTGCCCAGGAGCCCTATAGGCAAGGGAGAGGAACCTTCCTACTTTCTACTGCTGTGGTCTTCAAACTATGGACCTCTAACTGTTGCAAAACTACAACTCCTAGCCGTCGACTGTCCGTGCATGCTTGGAGTCATAGTTTAGCAACAGCTAGCGGTCCATAGTTTGGAGACCTAGGGTCTACTAGATTACTGTGAAGAAATGGAATAATAATTTAGTGGATCAAAGTTATTTGGGTCATTCGCTTGGTAAATTACCTGTTGTAGAACAATGGACTGCCCCTGAGGAGAATCATTGTACCCACCCCTGAGTAGAATCATTGTACCCACCCCAAGTAGAATCATTGTACCCACCCCAAGTAGAATCATTTTACCTGCCCCTGAGTAGAATCATTGTACCCACCCCTGAGTAGAATCCTAGTACCCGCCCCTGAGTAGAATAATTATATCCACCCCGAGTAGGATCATTTTACCCGACCCTGAGTAGAATCTTTGTACCCTCCCCTGAGTAGAATCATAGTACCCGCCTCTGAGTAGAATTCTTGTACCCACCCCGAGTAGAATCATTGTACCCGCCCCTGAGTAGAATCATTGTATCTGCCCCTGAGTAGAATCATTATAACCACCCGTGAGTAGAATCATTGTGCCCACCCCTGAGTAGAATCATTGTACCCGCCCCTGAGTAGAATCATTGTACTCCCCCCTGAGTAGACTCATTATACCTGCCCCTGAGTAGAATCATTGTTCCCCCCTGAGTGGAATCATTGTACCCTCGAGTAGAACCATTGTACCCACCCATGAGTAGAATCATTGTATCCACCCCTGTGTAGAATCATTGTACCCACCCCCCCCCCAAGTAGAATCATTGTACCTGCCCCTGAGTAGAATAATTGTTTCCACCCCTGAGTAGAATCATTGTACCCACCCCTGAGTAGAACCCTTATACCTGCCAGAGTAGAATCATTGTTCCTGCCCCTGTGTGGAATCACTGTACCCCCTGAATAGAATTATTGTACCCACCCCTGAGAAGAATCATTATACCTGCCCCTGAGTAGAATCATTGTTCCCCCCTGAGTGGATTCATTGTACCCCCCCCCCCCGAGTACGTATCCACCCCTGTGTAGAATGATTGTACCCCCCCTGAATAGAATCATTGTACCCACCCCTGAGTAGAATCATTGTACTCGTCCCTGAGTAGAATCATTGTACCCCCCTGAGTAGACTCATTATACCTGCCCCTGAGTAGAATCACTGTTTCCCCCTGAGTGGAATCATTGTACCCCCCCCCCCCCCGAGTAGAATCATTGTACCCCCCTGAGTAGAATTATTGTACCCAGCCCTGAGTAGAGTCATTATACCTGCCCCTGAGTAGAATCATTGTTCCCCCTGAGTTGAATAATTGTACCCCCCCCACCCCCGAGTAGAATCATTGTACCCGCCCCTCAGTAGAATCATTGTTCCCGCTCCTGAGTAGAATCATTGTATCCACCCCTGTGTAGAATCATTGTACTCCCCTGAGTAGAATCATTGTACCCGCCCCTGAGTAGAATCATTGTATCCACCCCTGTGTAGAATCATTGTACCCCCCTGAGTAGAATCATTGTATCCACCCCTGTGTAGAATCATTGTAGCCCCCTGAGTAGAATCATTGTACCCACCCCTGAGTAGAATCATTGTTCCCCCCCGAGTAGACTCATTGTACCCCCCTGAGTAGAACCATTGTACCCCCCTGAGTAGAATCCTTGTACCCCCCTGAGTAGAATCCTTTTACCCCCCTGAGTAGAATCCTTTTACCCCCCTGAGTAGAATCATTTTACCCCCTTGAGTAGAATCATTGTACCCCCCTGAGTAGAATCCTTGTACCCCCCTGAGTAGAATCCTTGTACCCCCCTGAGTAGAATCCTTTTACCCCCCTGAGTAGAATCATTTTACCCCCCTGAGTAGAATCATTGTACCCCCCTGAGTAGAATCATTGTACCCGCCCCTGAGTAGAATCATTGTATCCACCCCTGTGTAGAATCATTGTACCCCCCTGAGTAGAATCATTGTACCCCCCTGAGTAGAATCCTTGTACCCCCCTGAGTAGAATCCTTTTACCCCCCTGAGTAGAATCATTTTACCCCCTTGAGTAGAATCATTGTACCCCCCTGAGTAGAATCATTGTACCCCCCTGAGTAGAATCATTGTACCCGCCCCTGAGTAGAATCATTGTATCCACCCCTGTGTAGAATCATTGTACCCCCCTGAGTAGAATCATTGTATCCACCCCTGAGTAGAATCATTGTAGCCCCCTGAGTAGAATCATTGTACCCACCCCTGAGTAGAATCATTGTTCCCCCCCGAGTAGACTCATTGTACCCCCCTGAGTAGAACCATTGTACTCCCCTGAATAGAATCCTTGTACCCCCCCTGAGTAGAATCATTTTACCCCCTTGAGTAGAATCATTGTACACCCCTGAGTAGAATCATTGTACCCCCCCTGAGTAGAATCATTGTACCCCCCTGAGTAGAATCATTGTACCCGCACCTGATTAGAATAACCTATTATCCTGGGATGATTCCACAGGTGGAGGACAAACTCAGCTTGGAAGCACTTTATCTCCAGTAGATAATTCTAATGTTCCTGCTACAACAGCGGCAGGCGGAGGAAATTTATCAGCAAAGACAACCAAATCCACGACCAAATCCACGACCAAATCCACAACCAAATCCACAACCACATCAACAACCACAACTGCAGGCGCAGGTGCAGGAGCAGGCCTAAGTGCACAAGAAGCAGCAGCAGCAGGTAACACTCTACAATACATTATATTTGTTGTGGATTTATAAAGTTAAGGCCCCTTTTACACTGCCGTTATTCTCCGTCAAGAACGGTTGTTAAAGTTTTTTGGTGAGTTGGGAGCAGCAGGAGAAAAAGACAGCTCAAGGAGTGTTTCTTCTCCCACTATTCTGTCCAGCTCCCCCGACAGACATCACACGGCCGTGTCTTTACGTGTCCTAAAGCCTAATGGGGGACATTAACTAAATCATACAAGTTACGTTATTTGTTGCTTGAGCTAAAGGGGGAAGTAAGGAGGCAGGAAGGGGGTGCAGCTTTGCATGTAGGGGGCGTGCAGCGGATGCGCTCTCCTCACATGTGACTTAGACTCCATTTGCAACAGCAAAAGTAAATCCAGTAAAATTAAATTGGATGAAGCACATAGTTAATGCCCCCCACCTTAATATATTTATTATAGTATTACATGCTGTGCTGTAGTTAGATCTGGTTAGCAATAGCTGAAATGGGAACTGTAATTTTCAAAACATTGGTTAAAAAAATGTGTATATTTTTGGGTGAAAAAATGCTGCACACTTCTTAACACTAATGGTCCCTCCAATGTCCAGCACATTGGGGGACATGTATCATTATTTGTGTATGGTAGAAGCATTTTCCCTCTTTTCCCGAATTCTAAATTATGCGCAGAAGAGCTAAATTTATCAATCAAGCGCAATGAGCTTCATAAATTGCGGGTAAATATAGTAATCTCCTCAATCCACTCTTTGGAAAATAGAACAGATGATTTAGAGCATCTTGCTACGTTAAGTCCAAGATGGCTTATATTTGCGCAAAAAAAACAGCTCTTGCGGCAAAATTTTTGCTGTAAAGGAAAAGTACGCAGTTAATAAATCCATGCGTACTATAGATGTCACTCCAAGGTACCCCATATCACCACATCTGGAGGACATGCTCTACCAAAACATGCGCAAAAAAATGCGCAAAAAAAGGTCTTGCGCAAAATTTTGCGGAAAAAAATACACACAAAACAGGGGTAAAATCTTTGATATATGTCCCCCATTGACTTTTCCCTGCAACTATTGCCTGTGTCTCACTGTGCAGAGACAAAATACAGGAAGTGTAAAGGACAGGATACGCAGGACTCTGTGCAGGCTCCCGGCTTGTCAATCATCCTGCTGTGTGAGCCGGGGGCGTGTCATAGAGCCTCACTGCACAGAGCAGCCAGTTGTCAGCTCTGAGGAGTGAGGAAAAAAGTTCCTACATGAGATGTGGGGGCAAGCAAGGGAACACCCCCTCCTTCTCAGTAAACTGCACACAGTGTGAAAAACATAAACAAAATTTGGAGCCATAAAAGGATGAATCCAGGATTTAAGCACATGGACAGGATCAGCACCAGTTAATAAGTAACCTTAAGGCATTTTTTTCTATATAACTCATATGACAGGTATAATTATCCTGTACTGATCCTGAGTTATTCCCTGTATAATACTCCAGAGCTGCACTCACTATTCTGCTGGTGAGGTCACTGTGTACATAGATTACATTACGTATCCTGTACTGATCCTGAGTTATATCCTGTATTATACTCCAGAGCTGTACTCACTATTCTGCTGGTGAGGTCACTGTGTACATACATTACATTACTTATCCTGTACTGATCCTGAGTTATATCCTGTATTATACTCCAGAGCTGTACTCACTATTCTGCTGGTGAGGTCACTGTGTACATACATTACATTACTTATCCTGTACTGATCCTGAGTTATATCCTGTATTATACTCCAGAGCTGTACTCACTATTCTGCTGGTGAGGTCACTGTGTACATACATTACATTACTTATCCTGTACTGATCCTGAGTTATATCCTGTATTGTATTCCAGAGCTGTACTCACTATTCTGCTGGTGAGATCACTGTGTACATACATTACATTACTTATCCTGTACTGATCCTGAGTTATATCCTGCATTATACCCCAGAGCTGTACTCACTATTCTGCTGGTGAGGTCACTGTGTACATACATTACATTACTTATCCTGTACTGATCCTGAGTTATATCCTGTATTATACTCCAGAGCTGTACTCACTATTCTGCTGGTGAGGTCACTGTGTACATACATTACATTACTTATCCTGTACTGATCCTGAGTTATATCCTGTATTGTATTCCAGAGCTGTACTCACTATTCTTCTGGTGAGGTCACTGTGTACATACATTACATTACTTATCCTGTACTGATCCTGAGTTATATCCTGTATTATACTCCAGAGCTGTACTCACTATTCTGCTGGTGAGGTCACTGTGTACATACATTACATTACTTATCCTGTACTGATCCTGAGTTATATCCTGTATTATACTCCAGAGCTGTACTCACTATTCTGCTGGTGAGGTCACTGTGTACATACATTACATTACTTATCCTGTACTGATCCTGAGTTATATCCTGTATTGTATTCCAGAGCTGTACTCACTATTCTGCTGGTGAGATCACTGTGTACATACATTACATTACTTATCCTGTACTGATCCTGAGTTATATCCTGCATTATACCCCAGAGCTGTACTCACTATTCTGCTGGTGAGGTCACTGTGTACATACATTACATTACTTATCCTGTACTGATCCTGAGTTATATCCTGTATTATACTCCAGAGCTGTACTCACTATTCTGCTGGTGAGGTCACTGTGTACATACATTACATTACTTATCCTGTACTGATCCTGAGTTATATCCTGTATTGTATTCCAGAGCTGTACTCACTATTCTTCTGGTGAGGTCACTGTGTACATACATTACATTACTTATCCTGTACTGATCCTGAGTTATATCCTGTATTATACTCCAGAGCTGTACTCACTATTCTGCTGGTGAGGTCACTGTGTACATACATTACATTACTTATCCTGTACTGATCCTGAGTTATATCCTGTATTATACTCCAGAGCTGTACTCACTATTCTGCTGGTGAGGTCACTGTGTACATAGATTACATTACTTATCCTGTACTGATCCTGAGTTATATCCTGTATTATACTCCAGAGCTGCACTCACTATTCTGCTGGTGAGGTCACTGTGTACATACATTACATTACTTATCCTGTACTGATCCTAAGTTATATCCTGTATTATACTCCAGAGCTGTACTCACTATTCTGCTGGTGGGGTCACTGTGTAGATACATTACATTAATTATTCTGTACTGATCCTGATTTTCCCCATTTCCCTCCCTTAGAGAGTTCGGAGGGTGTGTTCCCGGTGTATGGTCGGGCGATACTTGGAGTATTAGCGGCAGCGTTTGTCATTGGTCCTATAATCGCCTGTTTGGTAAGTATACCTAGATTTTTACCTCACCTGTGTACTATACTGCAAGAGTATACACACCCAATGACCCCATATATTATCTCTGGAGACTTCCATCTTTCATTCGTTATGTTGTATATATATATACACTAGCAGAGTAGCCGGCGTTGCCCGATCTTACTACATAAACCTTGTGGGAGAGGAAAAGCAACAATGATTCTCTGGTTCTCATATGGCCACCTCAAACCCCAACCTCATATCCCGCCCGTATATCCCATTCTCATATCCTGCCCGTATATACCATTCTCATATCCCGTGCTAAATTGCAGACCTCACATCCCGACCTCATATCCTGACCTCATATCCCAACCTCATATCCTGTCCTCATATGCCATCCTCATATCCTGACCTCATATCCTGTCCTCATATCCCAACCTCATATCCCGACCTTATAGCCCGACCTCATATCCCGACCTCATATCCTGTCCTCATATCCCGACCTCATATCCCGACCTTATATCCCGACCTCATATCCCGACCTCATATCCTGTCCTCATATCCCGACTTCATATCCTGTCCTCATATCCCGTCCTCATATCCTGTCCTCATATCCCGTCCTCATATGCTGTCCCCATATGCCGTCCTCATATCCCATTCTCATATCCCAACCTCATATGCTAACCTCGTATACCATTAACATATCCTGTCCTCATATCCCGACCTCATATCCTGTCCTCACATCCAGACCTGATATCCCATCCTCATATCCTGTTTTAATATCTCCTCCTCATATCTGGACCTCATATCCTGTCCTCTTATCCCGACCTCATATCCCGTCCTCATATCCTGTCCTCTTATCCCGACCTCATATCCTGTCCTCATATTCTGTCCTCATATCCCGTCCTCATATCCCATCCTAATATCTCCACCTTATATCCCAACCTCATATCCCGTCCTCATATCCCATCCTAATATCTCCACCTTATATCCCGACCTCATATCCCGTCCCCATATCCCATCCTTAGATCCTGTCCTTATATCCCGTCCTCATATCTCCACCTCATATCCCATCCTTAGATCCTGTCCTTATATCCCGTCCTCATATCCTGTCCCCCACACTATCTATACTCTGCACCTGCCTCCTAGACGGTAACATTCCGCATTGTTCTGCAGTGACCCTGGCTCCGCAGTGTTACGATATTTGGCCTTTTCCTGATTTAGGGGATCACTGGGAGGTTATAGTAAACATATTGTTCCAGTTCAGTAGGATCTCAGTGTACACAGATTATTTCGGCCCCTGAGCTGATATAAGGTTCGTGTCTATAGTCGGTGGCTGAGGAGTGTTTTTATCTTTTGCAGGCGTCATACACGAACCTCTATGGTCCTTACTGATAGTCCTGCAGAACCCGAGGGGACTGGTGAGTATATGAAGCATTCTGAGGGGTCTGATCACATGTGAAGGGTTTTCAGAAATAGCTAAAGAAGTGGAATTAGTGATTGTGGGTATTTGGGGTCTTAAAGAAGAACTCTAGGTTTTCCTTATCATAGTCCTACAGTACTATCTATCTATATACCAGCACAGCTGCAGCCATGTGTTCCATTACTGTAACCAGTACCCTCCCTTCTAGCTCTATCTGTATACTGCTGCTATCTCTATGGAATCAGGATATACAATAGTTATACACCTCCACTCCAGCTCTATCTGTATACTGCTGCTATAGTGGCATAGTGAACACTAGTTAACTCCCCGACTTTTCGCCAGATACATCGGTTTATCTGGTGAAGTGTCGGGAGGTTAGCTAGTGGAGGTTTTATATAAAGGTTAAATTTTAAGGGGGTCCCAAGTTGTAGGGAATGAGTCCCTGAGGGTCATAAGCCCTGAAGTGGGTGGAATTTTTGGCCATTATTTTCCAGGACCTATCCAGGGATTTTTTATTTTTATTTGTCTTATTATGTGGTATAGTGAGCGCACTGTATGGTGGTATAGTGAGCACACTGTATGGTGGTATAGTGAGCGCACTGTATGGTGGTATAGTGAGCGCACTGTATGGTGGTATAGTGAGCGCACTGTATGGTGGTATATTGAGCGCACTGTTTGGTGGTATAGTGAGCTCACTGTATGGTGGTATAGTGAGCGCACTGTATGGTGGTATAGTGAGCACACTGTATGGTGGTATAGTGAGCGCACTGTATGGTGGTATAGTGAGCGCATTGTATGGTGGTATAATGAGCACACTGTATGGTGGTATAGTGAGCACACTGTATGGTGGTATAGTGAGCACACTGTATGGTGGTATAATGAGCACACTGTATGGTGGTATAGTGAGCACACTGTATGGTGGTATACCGAGCACACTGTATGGTGGTATAATGAGCACACTGTATGGTGGTATAGCGAGCACACTGTATGGTGGTATAGTGAGCACACTGTATGGTGGTATAATGAGCGCACTGTATGGTGGTATAATGAGCACACTGTATGGTGGTATAGCGAGCACACTGTATGGTGGTATAGTGAGCACACTGTATGGTGGTATAGCGAGCACAGTGTATGGTGGTATAGCGAGCACACTGTATGGTGGTATAATGAGCACACAGTATGGTGGTATAGTGAGCACACTGTATGGTGGTATAATGAGCACACTGTATGGTGGTATAATGAGCACACTGTATGGTGGTATAGTGAGCACACTGTATGGTGGTATAGCGAGCACACTGTATGGTGGTATAATGAGCACACTGTATGGTGGTATAGTGAGCACACTATATGGTGGTATAGTGAGCACACTGTATGGTGGTATAATGAGCACACTGTATGGTGGTATAGTGAGCACACTGTATGGTGGTATAGTGAGCACACTGTATAATGAGTACACTATATGGTGGTATAGTGAGCACACTGTATGGTGGTATAGTGAGCACACTGTATAATGAGTACACTGTATGGTGGTATAGTGAGCACACTGTATGGTGGTATAGTGAGCACACTGTATAATGAGTACACTGTATGGTGGTATAGTGAGCACACTGTATGGTGGTATAGTGAGCACACTGTATAATGAGGACACTGTAAACAACCGCTAATAAATCTTATATACACTTTTTCTTACAGATTCTTCTAGTCTTTTCCCAATTAAGTCACATGTTTCAAAACCCATTCCAAGATCTTAAACAAGAATCTGGATTAATCAGCAACATCCGAATCCAACATCAGGGAAATGACTGGATATTCAGGAACAACAACAAGGACTCCATGGGAATATTATCACGGGGTATTTAAAGAGACACTCCGATGACCACCTCATTGTACGCTGATGACCCCCATAGGAGACCAGAGACAATAGAGTCTAAAACTGTAAAATGAAGATGTATAAATGAATTATTTATTTTTGCTATGTCCCATGATGCATCATTTCCAACTGAAATGTTTTTTGTTTTTTTTTATTATACATGGATCTAACTACTATGGGCGGAGCCTATTGTCACATGACTGTTTGCACCAACTGACTGACATTTGTTCCCATGTGAGGAAGAAAACAAAGAGCCACAAGCTGCTGCAATGTATAAAGCTGCTGCAATGTATAAAGCTGCTGCAATGTATAAAGCTGCTACAATGTATAAAGCTGCTACAATGTATAAAGCTGCTGCAATGTATAAAGCTGCTACAATGTATAAAGCTGCTACAATGTATAAAGTTATAACAACGTATAAAGCGGCTACAACGTATAAAGCGGCTACAATGTATAAAGCGGCTACAATGTATAAAGCTGCTACAACTTATAAAGCGGCTACAATGTATAAAGCGGCTACAATGTATAAAGCTGCTACAATGTATAAAGCTATAACAACGTATAAAGCTGCTACAATGTATAAAGCGGCTACAATGTATAACATTATAACATCGTATAAAGCAGCTACAACGTATAAAGCGGCTACAATGTATAAAGCGGCTACAATGTATAAAGCTGCTACAACGTATAAAGCGGCTACAATGTATAAAGCGGCTACAATGTATAAAGCTGCTACAATGTATAAAGCGGCTACAACGTATAAAGCGGCTACAATGTATAAAGCGGCTACAATGTATAAAGCTGCTACAACGTATAAAGCGGCTACAATGTATAAAGCGGCTACAATGTATAAAGCTGCTACAATGTATAAAGCTGCTACAATGTATAAAGCTATAACAACGTATAAAGCTATAACAACGTATAAAGCTGCTACAATGTATACACTGTTAGAGCTGGAGAGCTTCTCTATACAGGATCCGTCACATTCTGGGACCGCTGCTATTTGACCGGGAGAATGAAGATCATGAATATTTTATTATTTTTAATCTAGAGATGATTTCACAGAATCACAGTGTTATATTAATTTACAGAAATGTTTTTATCTTATTGTATAATGTATCAATTGTTTTATTATCAATAATTTATTAAAAATGTTAGCGTCTTATTTTTACAGTCAGGGAATATAAATTTAAAAAGTGAAAGGGAGAATGATTGCCGACAATAAATGATCACGTGCTTGAATCGATTCCAGTTTTTTTGTGTTTTTGTTTGTGCAGACACTTTTTGAGGACTGACCACAGGTTCTCTATGGGATTGATATTTGGGCCCCTTAGTTACACCCTTGGGACACGGTCTCCTTCATGCTGGATAAAGCCTTGGTCATCAAACATTTGCTCTTGGAGGAGGTGGAGATACCAGCAAGTGCCAGGACGTCTCCTAAACGGGACGGTACGGGTTCAGTACCAGGGCAAAGCGGCTCAGGAAAGACAGCAAGCGCGTGTCATCTGCATGCACAGTGAGGAGAACGTGTTTGGAGGCGTCTGGTGTCAAGAAAGAAGCCAATTCTCTCAAAGAACATCAAGGACAGAGGACATTCTGCCGGACGTACAGGGGTCGGACTGCACAGGACTGAGGTGACATTATTTTATGTGATGAAGCCTTCATACTGTATGAGACATCTGGAAGAATGATTGTCCAGAGAAGAGAAGGTGACGCTACAATGAGTCCTGTGTCATCCAACAGTGAAGCCTCCTGAGATCATTCATGAGTGGAGTGTCTTCTCATCCAGGGGACTGGGCTCACCATTCTGCCTAAGAACGCGGCCATGAATAAAGAATGGAATCTAATCAGGGCTCATGATGCGCAAGAACACATGGGATGAGTTCCTGCACTGATGAGTTCCTGCACTTTTTCCACAGCAGAAACACCTTTCCCATTAGCAGGAGTCCTGCAGGACCAGCCCTTGGGTGGAAATCTTGGGTGAGTTCCCACACTTTTTTTTTTGCCTGGACTTGACCCATGTATCTAATCCTCCGACAGCAACTTCCAGGAGTATTGTGGGGATGGACAATACTCTGTCCAGATAGATGGAGACCATGTCACAAGGCCGAAGTGATAACTAACCAGGTCACATTTTGGGTCCATGGACAGAAAACTCCCCAGATCTCGATCACATAAGAGACATTTGTAATGCCATTTTTGTGATTGGTGGGGGTCTCAGTATTTGGACTAGTAAACCTCACCTGGATAGGTGATAAATGTTTTTAGTGGGTATTTCCAGGGAACCATGTTCAGAGGTCTCATCACTGCATTCTGCACTACAGGGGCAACTTATTTGGCAAAAGAATAGTTGTGCTTAAAGGGGACCTCCAGGTTAGCCACCCCACCCTGCTGAACATTATCACTATCTTTATCTCCAAGGGACTACTATACCTACTTAGCCTGCACTACAATACCCATCATCCCTGTGGGTAAATGTATGGTAAACATTCAGAGCGATAGCTGCCCTCATAGTACACAGACTGGCTTGAGTCCACCAGAGAAGATCCACTTGAACCACTGATACCCGAAAGCCTTCACAAATCCTATAATATTCCAAAGAAATCTGAGCAAAGCATTAATCAGTGGGTTGGCCTTAGACAGTGACCACCTGTCACCTGCATTACTGTGTCCAGTTAGTACACTACAAATTCCAGCCAGCAGTGAACAAGCCCATAAAAACGATCACATTACAAGTAGAGCAAAGCACTGATCAGAGGACCTCCTGTCACCTGCAATACAGTTAGTACACTACAAATCCCAGCCAGCAGTGAACAAGCCCCCCAAAAATGATCACATTACAAGCAAAGCAAAGCATTGATCATAGGACTTCCTGTCACCTGCAATACAGTTAGTACACTACAAATCCCAGCCAGCAGTGAACAAGCAGCCCAAAAATGATCACATTACAAGCAGAGCAAAGCATTGATCAGAGGCCTGATCTCAGACAGAGATCTCCTGTCACCTGCAATACAGTTAGTACACTACACATCCCAGCCAGCAAACAACAAGCCCATAAAAATGATCACATTACAAGCAGAGCAAAGCATTGATCAGAGGGCTGACTTCAGATAGAGACCTCCTGTCACCTACAATACAGGTCTTCAGATCTATTAGACAGGGGCACACACTTTAGTTTGGAGGTTTATTTCATTGCCAGTTCACAGAGAACCTGTTCGCCATTAAATAAACTTTTTTTAAAAATTCGAAGAGCTCAATGAACCGAACTTCTGAAACGTTTCCTCTACTCTAGGTTTAAAGTTTACCTGTCATCAAAAAAATATTTGTATATTTGTAATATACATTGGTTAAAAAAAATGTGTATATTTTTTGGTGAAAAAATGCTGTCCCTGCAGCTATTGCCTGTGTGTCTCTGTGAGGAGTCCAAATACAGGAAGTGAGGGTAGAATAAGCAGGGATCTGTGCAGACTCCTGGCTTGTCAATCATCCTGATGTATGAGCTGGGGGCATGTTATAGAGCCTCAGCGCACACTGTCCTGCTTTTTCTTAGTGCACAGAGCCCTGCTTGTCCACCCTCACTTCCTGTATTTGGACTCCTGATAGAGACACACAGGCAATAGCTGCAGGGACAAAAATATAGATATTGTTTTAACCAATGTATATAACAAATATACATATAATGATATCTACATTAAATAAATCTACATTAAAAAGGTTTTTTTGACAACAGGTACACTTTAAGGTAATAAAAATTGATTCCATTAAATGTTTCTACTAGAAGCCAGTGACACTATAACCTCCATTGTAAAGCTCCAAAATCCACCTGTCATGCTTCACATTCTTCTCCATTACTCACAGAACAACCAATAAACCTTTGTGTAAGATCATCATCATCATCATCACCATCGTCATCATCATTATACTTCTAGGAGCTCCGTGTTATCACTGGAGGAGGATACGCGGCCCTCATCTGCTGGCATCTACCACCACCTGGTCCATGAGGCACTGCCATCTGCAATGTCTGTCACTTGCCTGGGAGAGGACTATATTGGAGGAGCCAAGGAGAGAGACAGGTAAGTAGCCACAGCACAAGGATTATTCATTTGAAAATGTGAATTTTTGGGGGGGTCTTTCCCATCACTGGTATTCAGGGAATATCCACAGATTGGGGACCTGCTCCAACTGTATGTCCAGACCAGGGGAAATAAAGATGGCCAGGAGGTGTGGGACCTGGATTTATAGGACATATCAGGCTAATGGTAAATTTCCAGATGGTAAATCACCAAAACTTGCCAAATCACAGGGTGTCCATTAACCCACTAATAGAATATCAAAGGTCCAAGATGGGAATATATACGTTTAAAGAATTATGAGGGAGTGTAGAAGAAATGAAGGGGCTCTCCAGGACTCTTTTATTAAAGCCATTGATATCCAAGTGGTGGGTCAACTCCAGCCTAACCTGCAGATTCTGTCTTATGCTTGGTAGTTGCTGTATCTGGTATTCCATCTCTTCCCATTCACTTCAATGGCCATCACCAAAAAATAAAATCCTGGGGACACTGTATGTAGCCGAATACTGTAGGTTTGGCTGTCTTTAGGGGCATATGTCCCAAAATAATTTTACAAAACCTCCCAAACTATCTGCTCCCAGGGAACCAATATGCCCATAAAATGAACCGTAGTATAGGGACGGGTGATGTCTTTCATGATTGTATATTTTACCCAGATTGGTGACTGCATGGTTTGCCCCCAATGTTTTGGAGCAGACTGAAATCATTTTGCCATCTCTACTGTAAAAGTGAAAGCTCTTGTGGCTACTTCTATCTTCTGGGGTCCCCCTGGCCATACGGCCCCAACTGGAAAACATTTCATTAAGGGCTTATGGCTTGGAGACCCCAGGCCAATGAAAGACCCTTAGAGATAAAAAGGGATTTAAGGAAAGAACAGGAGAATTTACCACTGGATACCTGTATTTTGAATTAATGGTGTTTTTCTGGATTACTGCAATGAATGATTTGTTATAATGAAACAAAAGCTCACGATCAGCCTGAACAGGGTTAATTCTGTGGCATCGGAGTAGTCAGAAGCACGGACTGACTACTGTGGGTCATTTTCCACTTCGAAAAACAGGCAGAAAAGTTGCAAATATGCATAAATCCAGCTCCCGAAAAATGATTTCTATAACTACAAACATTATGTATATATAAAATGGTAGAAAACTGACAATGAAAATAAAAGGGTCAGGATCAGCGGAGGACACGTGTCTGTATCTGTATTTATGTTTCTGGCAGGTAAGACGCAGATACACGTACAACATTTGATGATTAATATGGAAATATTTCTCGGTATGAGGAAATAAAAAGACATTTAATTTTAAAGGATGTAAAGATGGTTTATTAATCTATAGAGATTAATCTGTCCTTGACTGTAATTTGGCAGCAAAGCCGAAATAATAAGGAAATTTATGACAGTAATAACAACACTGACATATAAGAATTAATGGCAGAAGAATAAACGATGATCCGGCACCAGATATAAGACTTGCAGCTTTATTTTCTCCGCATCAAAAATGAACAAACAATACACAGTAAAACCGACTCCCTCCACAGTCATACGCGTTTCAAGCGCATGCGCGCTCTTCCTCAGTGACGTTGTGGGTCTGACAGGTAAGGATTCTTATTTGTACCTACACGGCTGAGGAATAATTTAATTACCCCGCCTACATTCAGGTTACTTATAAATCGAGATTTTCCTAGCTTGTGACGGAAAATATTAGTTATATGAAGACAGGAGGCAAGTATCTTATGCATTAATCTTTCTTTATTAATGCCCATAGCAGAAAAAATTCACTATTCAATGTAAAGAAAAATGAACAGAAACTCGAACTACAACTCTCAGCAGTCCTAGGGCCACAGTGGCCACTCCCAACCCTGTAGGCCCTATATAAGGACTGCCTCATAATAAATCTTCCTCTTTCTGTATGCGAATCGCCACTGCACCGGAACCATGAACTCCAAGCGGACGTCACCGTAATCCTGCAGACTCGTCGACCAACCGGCCCGACATCTCAGCTTCCGGAGGCAAACTGGGGAACTTCAACTTCGTCCCAACGGGGACCCTAGATAAACCAAACGCATTCGACCAACAGGTCATCCGTGCACAGGAACCAGCTGCCGTGATCAGTACCCTGAAAAGAGAATGTAGAAACGTAATAGGGTGGGTAGGGAGGGAAGATACTCGCCTCCTGTCTTCATATAACTAATATTTTCCGTCACAAGCTAGGAAAATCTCGATTTATATATCAGACAGGAGGCTCATATCTTATGCAGGTTCAAAGCTAACATCCAGATAAAATACATACGAACATAAGCAAAACATCATAAAACCGACATGGAGACATGTTCCTCCGGTCTGAAGAAGAAATGGCGAAAGGTAGACTCAGAAGACCAATCGGCCGCCATTAAAAGATCAGCAAGGGAACCACCCGTCGTGACCACTTTAGTGGCCATAGCTCCCCTGGACGATTGTGCCCCAAAAAGGGACACGTCTATGCCCGCCATCTCCATGGCGGATCGGACCCACCGCGCCAGAGTTGCGGAGGTGACCGGATAATGAGGCTTGACATAGGAGACAAGGAGTTGAGAAAAGTCAGGAGAACGTAGCTCGGCAGTGAGCGACTCGTCAGTTTGAAGGCAACGAACAACGCAGAGACGAGGATGTGCTGGAAAATAAGGGTAGAAAACCGAATGTAAACTCGTTTTGGTCCTTCGCACCACCGAGAAGTTTACACCTTGAGGCGAGAATTGACGCATAGAGATGTCCAGGGCTTTAACGTCTGAGACTCTCTTGATGGAGACCAGGCATAATAGGACCGTAAGTTTGTAGGACAACAGGCGCAAGGAAAATTTGATGCCGCGCAACAACCTACACACCAATGGATGTTTGCCGACCGGCAACGAGTCCACAGGGTAGTGGTAAGCGGAAATTGCCGACCGGTACACGTTGATGGAGCTGAATGATTTACCGGATTCAAAAGAATCCGCCAGATAATTCACTACTATAGATATAGGCGCTTGTACGGGATCAATCTGTCGTTGATCACACCAACGCACCCAAAGTCTCCAGGCTGATCGATATGCCGATCGAGTCCCGGGGGCCCAGGCCAGGGCGAGTAGGCCCCTAGCTGATTGAGAAAGGTCGCCGTCTGTGTCTGGCACCCTGAAACCAACCGCGCTAGGAGAGTCAGATTGCCCTCCGCCACCAGAGGGTGGATACACCTGGTTGGGTTGGAGAGAATTTGCGGGAAAATCGGCAGTAACCTGGGATAATCCAAGGTCATCCCCAGAAGGAGGGGAAACCAAGGCTGTGTCGGCCACCAGGGGGTGATCAACACAATGGTCGCCTTCTGGTTCGCTAGATGTAGGAGAACCTTGGGGATCATGGAGAACGGGGGAAACGCATAGTGCGTCCCCTCCGGCCATATTTGGCGAAAGGCGTCGACCGCGGCTGCCTCTGGGTCCGGCCGCCAGCTGAAGAATCGAGGTAGATGATGATTGAGGCGTGAGGCAAAGAGATCTATGCTCAATGGACCCCAAAGGAGATTCAGCTGAAGGAAGATGGAACGATCCAGACGCCAATCGCTGGAGTCTAGAAGATAGCGTGAATTCCAACCGGCTACCGCATTGGAAACCCCCGGAATATATTCCGCCAACGGCACGATGTTGCGGGAGAGACAGAAATGCCAAAAATCCCTTGCGATGTCGGCAAGGATTTTGGATCTGGTGCCCCCTAGGCGGTTGACATACTGCACCCGCCGCAACATTGTCCATGCGTAATAATACGCAGCAATTGGACACCTCCGACAGGAAGCTCCTGACGGCAAATGATGCCGCCATAAGTTCTAATGCATTGATGTGAATGAGGGATTCCTCTGAGGACCAGGTCCCTCCCGTAGTGGCATCTCCGAAACGAGCGCCCCAGCCTAGGCGGCTCGCATCCGACTCTAGAATGAAGTCCGGATTGGAGTTGAATATCGTCTTGCCATTCCATTCGACGGCATGACGTAGCCACCACCGCAATTCTGCCTTGGCCTCCGCATTGAGGGGCAACTTGTCTGCGTACTTGAGGCCTTGTCGTAGATTAGGATTTTGAGTCTCTGGAGGGCCCTGTAGTGTAGAGGGGCCAGGAATATGGCCTGAATGGAGGTCGCCAAGAGACCCACCAGGCGAGCCAGGGTCCGCAAGGACAAGCAGCCTTTGCGCAAAACTGCCCTGATCTCTTTGCGAATGAGAGCCAACTTCGCCTTGGGTAAGCGCAACACAGCCTGATTGGTGTCCACCAAGAAACCCAAGAACTCTCGCTCCTGTGCAGGGGCGAGGACTGATTTCTCGTGGTTGATTAGAAATCCCAGTCCTTGTAACAGGGAAATCATCCACCCCAAGTGGAGAGAGGCTTGATTCTTTGAGCGAGCCATGATGAGGATGTCGTCCAGACAAATGATCAGACGAACCCCTCTGCTCCTCAGGGAAGCCACCACCGGTTTCAATAGTTTGGTGAAGCACCAGGGGGCGGACGAGAGACCGAAAGGAAGGCAAGTAAATTGCCACATCCGATATCTCCGGAGGAAACGGAGTAGTTGTTGGGAAACCGTGTCCATGGGGACGGTGAGGTAGGCGTCTTTTAAGTCCACCTTCACCAGCCAGTCTCCCGTTTGCAGAAGGTCCCGAAGGCAATGGATGCCTTCCATCTTGAAATGTCGATAGGCGACATGCTGGTTGAGATCCCGAAGGTTTATCACGGGGCGAAATCCGCCTCCTTTTTTCTTGACGAGGAAAAGGTTGCTGACAAACCCCGGGGATGACGGGTTGACCTCTACGACCGCTCGCTTGGACAAAAGGTCCTGCAGTTCTTTGTCTATGAGGGTAACGTTTTGAAGTGAAAACCGGATGGGAAGGGGTAGTATGCCCAGCTCCGGAGGGGTGAGAAGGTCTATATGATAACCCGTTATAGCCGTGAGAATCCACGCGTCTGCCGTAATCGCAGACCAGGCATGGATAAAATACTGTAGACAGCCCCCCACAGGAATGTGTGATAGTGGAATGGGTGGAACACTTACCGGTAGGAAGGCGAGATCGGGGATATCCTCTGCCTCCACGGCCACGCCACGGTCTGCCTCTGAGCGGGAAGAATGGCGCCGGTTGTGCCACTGGCATGGTATAGGAGGGTGGAGCCTGGGGATACAGCGGTGGAGCCATTGCCCTAGGATATGGCCTGTATGAAGAGGTCCGGCCGGCAGAACGGCACCTATTTCTGCCGGCCCGGGGGAAAACCTTGCTGGCCCCTGATTTCTTTAGAGAGGTTTGGGCCTTGTCCAGACTATTGAAGAGCCCAACAAATTTGTTAATATCCTTAACCAGGTTATCTCCAAAAAGCATACCCTCTGCCGAGGGTCCTGGTTCAGTCTCGGCTAGGTGGGTCAATTGCGGGTCAAGCCGCATAAGGATAGAGCGCCTGCACTCAGTAGAGCACGCTGTATTGGCGCTGCCGACCAGACATATGGCCCTTTGGGCCCACCCCCGGAGTTGGATCAGATCCACGGGTTGATCTGCCGCAGCGGCTTGTTCTGAAAGGTTCAGGATCTTTGTGAGTGGGCCCAATAGGTCTAAAATACGATCCTGGATGGTCTTTAGAGACCGTTCTATTCCTTTTTTCGGGAATTTTCCCGACTTACCCAGGTATTTGGCTAGGATAGGGTCTACCTCTGGAGTAGCGACCACTTTCTTCGGGATGAAAGGTCTGGGGCATTCCACCCGTAATTTGTTACGGTTAGTCCTTTCAATGGCCCTACGTGCCCAGAACTCCACATACTGGGATACATGAGGTAGCGGGGTCCAGTCGCCAGAGCGAGGGTGGGATATCGCATCTGGGTGGAAAAGTGGTTCACCTAGGGCATCTAGGATTACCTCACCCTGTGGTTCAGGGTCGGCGTTGGTGGTGAACGCCGAGGGCCCAGCATCCTCATCTTGGGAATCAGACTTGGAGACCGAAGTCTCGCCCGATTCATTATCTGATTCCTCGTCCGAGGGTTCTACATATGAATCTGGCTTGGCCCGCCTGGCGGACCTCTGCCACTTTGGTAACTCCCTGAGGCCAAGGGGTCGTTTAGAGTCTGTAGGATGCATGGGTCGGCAGTCCGTGGGGGGAGCTGCGTGTGGCATATTATTTACTTCCCCTGCCGGGGAGTCAGAAGCCGCAATTGTATGCTTCCTTTTCTGGGAGGCTTTACCCTTCTTTGAAGGCGGCTCATCGCTGTGGGACAGCGGCATAGGGGTCAAAGACAGCACCTGATGTGGGCCTGCTGGAGCAATAGCTGAGGCCAGGGCTGCTTGAACGGACCTATTTATGAGTTCCTGGATTTGGGATGCACTCATGAACTGTGCTGTATCTAGAGTTAAGTCATCCCCCCAGTGGGGGCAGATGTGGAAGCATCAGACATGGTAAGTAGTTGTAAATATCTTCTAGGATAGGAGAACTGACAGACTAACAAGTATCCTGAACAGTTCAATAAACTATTGACAGACCTATTAACTAATATAGGGCAATGGGCTTACTGAGGAAGAACAAGGCTCCGACCTCCACACCGTTAGCACTGCACTGGCGTTGCGGTGGGAGGAGAGCCGAAGATACAGAAAACACCAGGGACGAAGTCTCACGAGACTACGTCTCCTGGAATCACTATTGGCTCTGTCCGGGACCGCCCACTGAAACGTCAGTGGGGAACCGCCCATAGAACCAGCAAGGGCCGCGCCGAAAGACGCGGCCAGACGAGAGGACCCGCCCCCCGCGCGCGCGAAATAGCGAAGAAGAAGGAGGACGGGAAAAAGGCGCAAGGTAAAATGGCGGAAAGGAGACAGAGAGAACGGGGAGAAAGTAAGAGAAGGGGGAAAGGCCCCGCGAAATGCCGCCACAAGTAGCGATATATCTATACAATAACAATGATAATAATGGACAATAATAATAATGGAAAAGCAAGTAAATAAAATAAATAACTATAAATAAATATATAAATATGAATAAAGAATAGCACTATATAGTGAGGGAGAAGGACAGGTACCTCCCCCAGGCTATAAAAGCGCCAGATATAAGTGAAAAAATATATAGATATGGAATCACTTATCTGAAATCTACTATGAGCAGAAAGAAAGAGGAAGATTTATTATGAGGCAGTCCTTATATAGGGCCTACAGGGTTGGGAGTGGCCACTGTGGCCCTAGGACTGCTGGGAGTTGTAGTTCGAGTTTCTGTTCATTTTTCTTTACATTGAATAGTGAATTTGTTCTGCTATGGGCATTAATAAAGAAAGATTAATGCATAAGATATGAGCCTCCTGTCTGATATATAAATCCCCGTTAGAACTCACAACTGGGTAGAGACTTTGTGTCTTTCAAAACACACATTTAAATTAAAAAGGAGGTATTTTATAACACCTCCTTTTTAATTTAAATGTGTGTTTTGAAAGACACAAAGTCTCTACCCAGTTGTGAGTTCTAACGGGGATTTATAAGTAACCTGAATGTAGGCGGGGTAATTAAATTATTCCTCAGCCGTGTAGGTACAAATAAGAATCCTTACCTGTCAGACCCACAACGTCACTGAGGAAGAGCGCGCATGCGCTTGAAACGCGTATGACTGTGGAGGGAGTCGGTTTTACTGTGTATTGTTTGTTCATTTTTGATACGGAGAAAATAAAGCCGCAAGTCTTATATCTGGTGCCGGATCATCGTTTGTTCTTCTGCCTGGAATATCAGCACTTTGCCGAGTGTGGACCCGTGCACAGGAATTGGTGGAGGTGAGCTGTACAATACTATTTTCTTGTATATAAGAATTAATGTCTACAAATCCTAATAAATAATAACAATATAAAAATAAAATGCTGAGTCACTGTGTACATACACATTACTGATCCTGTACTGATCCTGAGTTATATCCTGTATTATACTCCAGAACTGCACTCACTATTCTGCTGGTGAGGTCACTGTGTACATACACATTACTGATCCTGTACTGATCCTGAGTTATATCCTGTATTATACTCCAGAACTGCACTCACTATTCTGCTGGTGAGATCACTGTGTACATACATTACATTACTTATCCTGCACTGATCCTGAGATATATCCTGTATTATACCCCAGAGCTGTACTCACTATTCTGCTGGTGAGGTCACTGTGTACATACATTACATTACTTATCCTGTACTGATCCTGAGATATATCCTGTATTATACTCCAGAGCTGTACTCACTATTCTGCTGGTGAGGTCACTGTGTACATACATTACATTACTTATCCTGTACTGATCCTGAGATATATCCTGTATTATACTCCAGAGCTGTACTCACTATTCTGCTGGTGAGGTCACTGTGTACATACATTACATTACTTATCCTGTACTGATCCTGAGTTATATCCTGTATTATACTCCAGAGCTGTACTCACTATTCTGCTGGTGAGGTCACTGTGTACATACATTACTTATCCTGTACTGATCCTGAGTTATATCCTGTATTATACTCCAGAGCTGCACTCACTATTCTGCTGGTGAGATCACTGTGTACATACATTACATTACTTATCCTGTACGGATCCTGAGTTATATCCTGTATTATACTCCAGAGCTGTACTCACTATTCTGCTGGTGAGGTCACTGTGTACATACATTACATTACTTATTCTGTACTGATCCTGAGTTATATCCTGTATTATACACCAGAGCTGCACTCACTATTCTGCTGGTGAGGTCACTGTGTACATACATTACATTACTTATCCTGTACTGATCCTGAGTTATATCCTGTATTATACCCCAGAGCTGTACTCACTATTCTGCTGGTGGGGACCTATTTAGGATCAGTACAGTGTAGGGGAGACAGATGGGTGCAGAGGGTGTTCTCAGGCGATGGACCATAGTGCGAATCTGGGCCCTCATCAGTCCTCTACAAATGGCCTGATGAAGCCATCGGTCCATCGCCTGAGAAAGTTAAACAGATTTGTAAATTACTTCTATTAAAAAATCTTAATCCTTCCAGTACTTATTGGCTGCTGAATACTACAGAGGAAATTGTTTTCTTTTTGGAACAGAGCTCTCTGCAGAGCTCTCTGCTGACATCACGAGCACAGTGCTCTCTGCTGACATCTCTGTCCATTTAACGAACTGTCCAGAGTAAGAAAAAATTCCCATAGCAAATATATGCTGCTCTGGACAGTTCCTAAAATGGACAGAGATGTCAGCAGAGAGCACTGTGGTCATGATGTCAGCAGAGAGCTCTGTGTTCCAAAAAGAAAACAAATTTTTCCACCAGAGTACCCCTTTAACCCCTTAAGGACCAAGGGCGTACAGGTACGCCTTTGCTCCCTGGTACTTAAGGACGGGGCGGGGACCGGACGGGGGTGACTGCTGATATTTATCAGCAGGGATCCCGCGCAAATGTCGGCGAATCGCTGCAAATCGCAAGTGAATTCAATTGACCCGGAATATAAGGGGGATCGCGGTTGTCCAAGACACTCACGATGCCCCTGAAGGGATAGGAGTGAGGTGGCAGGGGTGCCACCCCTCCTATCCCTGCTATTGGTGGTCTAGACGCGATAACTAATAGATCGGGAGCAGAGGGCTTTACTTTCGGTTTCCCCCTTCTGCCCACCCACAATAGGCGGGGCAGAACTGGGAACCGACAGAGGACCAGCGCCGACGTCCACTTACCCCACGGGCGAGGCTGCGGGTGACCATCGGTGGAGGAGATCGGAGTCCGGCGATCTCGTGCGGCTGGCTCCCTGGATCCGACGGAAGCCGGTAAGTTGCCTAGCAACATCTGGAGGGTACAGTTTGAGACCACTATACAGTGGTCTCTAAACTGTAACCCTCCAGATGTTGCAAAACTACAACTCCCAGCATGCCCAGACAGCTGTTAGGGCATGCAGTATTTGTAGTTTGGCAACAGCTGGAGGGCCCCAGTTTGGAGATCACTGGCAGTGATCTCTAACTGTGGCCCTCCAGATGTTGCAAAACTGCAACTCCTAGCATGCCCAAACAGCAGTTTGCTCTCTGGGCATGCTGGGATTTGTAGTTTTGCAACAGCTGGAGGTCCACAGTTTGGAGATCTCTAAATTGTAGCCCTACAGATGTTGCAAAACTGCAAATCCCAACATACCCAAATAGCAAACAGCTGTCTCGGCATGCTGGGAGTTGTAGTTGTGTACCTCCAGCTGTTGCATAACTACATCTCCCAGCATGCCCTTCGGCGATTAGTACATGCTGGGAGTTGTAGTTTTGCAACAGCTAGAGGCACACTGGTTGTTAAATACTGAGTTAGGTAACAGAAACTAACTGAAGGTTTTCCAACCAGTGTGCCTCCAACTGTTGCAAAAGTACAACTCCCAGCATGCACTGTCTGTCAGTGCATGCTGGGAGTTGTAGTTTTGAAACAGTTGGAGGTTTCCCCCCCCATGTGAATGTACAGGGTACAGGGTACATTCACACGGGCAGGTTTACAGTAAGTTTCCTGCTTCAAGTATGAGCTGCTGCAAATTTTTTGTCGCAGCGCATACTCCTAGCGGTAAGCTCACTGTAAACCCCCGCCAGTTTGAATGTACCCTAAAAACACTACACTAACACATAATAAAGAGTAAAACACTACATATACACCCCCTTACACTGCCCCCCCCCCCCCAATAAAAATGAAAAACTTATTGTATGGCAGTGTTTCCAAAACGGAGCCTCCAGCTGTTGCAAAACAACAACTCCTAGCATTTCCGGACAGCCACTGATTGTCCAGGCATGCTGGGAGTTTAGCAACAGCTGGAGGCACCCTGTTTGGGAATCACTGGTGTAGAATACCCCTATGTCCACCCCTATGCAATCCCTAATGTAGTCCTCAAATGCGCATGGCGCTCTCTCACTTCGGAGCCCTGTCGTATTTCAAGGAAACAGTTTAGGGCCACATATGGGGTATCTCTGTACTCGGGAGAAATTGCACTACAAATTTTGGGGGCTTTTTCTCCTTTTACCCCTTATGAAAAGGAAAAGTTGGGGTCTACACCAGCCAGTTAGTGTAAAAAAAAAATAAAAAATTTTACACTAACAGCTGGTGTTGTCCTTTACTTTTTATTTTCACAAGAGGTAAAAGGAAAAAAAAAGACCCCCAAAATTTGTAACGCAATTTCTCCTGAGTACGGAAATACCCCATATGTGGGCGTAAAATGCTCGTCCAGAACAGTGGACCCCCCCACACATGGGACCCCGTTTTGGAAACTACACCCCTCACAGAATTTAATAAGGGGTACAGTGAGAATTTACGCCCCACAGGGGTCTGACAGATTTTTGGAACAGTGGTCTGTGAGAATGAAAATGCTGGGAGTTGTAGTTTTGCAACAGCTGGAGGTGCTCTGGTTGGGAAACACTGGTATAGTATGTGGAGCAACATTCCGGGAGTTGGAGGATTGGTTGGATAAATACCGGACATTGCATTGCTGCTATTTTTTATATAAAAATACCGGCAGGGTGGCCAAAATACCGTCCATGCTGGTAAAATATCGTCCAGGTGGCGATCCTAATTATAGGGGTATTTCAGACTTAAAAATCAGAAATAACCGCCCTTGTGTGCACCATACTATACGTCCCAGGAGCTCAGATGGGGGCACAGGATGTATTTATGGAGGACACTCTGCTCTATATATGTCCCCTAATAACCTGATGACAATTTCTGCCGCTCCGCAGTGTAAACCTGTACAGTGTCCCCGACATACCAACATATCATTCACCTTACTGTTTCCTGCGGTGCTGACTTCTGCCGCCATGTCGGGCACCATTGGGATGAATAGAGGAGCAGCTTCAGGGCCCATTCACACTACGCATAGCGCTTGGCAAATATGGTGCAGCAGCTGCCTGTTCTGGAGTGTCCCCCTGTACATATCAGTCAGTGTCCCCCTTTATTATCAGTGTCCCCCTGTACATATCAGTCAGTGTCCCCCTTTATTATAAGTGTCCCCCTGTACATATCGGTCAGGGTCCCCCTTTATTATCAGTGTCCCCCTGTACATATCGGTCAGTGTCCCCCTTTATTATCAGTGTCCCCCTGTACATATCGGTCAGTGTCCCCCTTTATTATCAGTGTCCCCCTGTACATATCAGTCAGTGTCCCCCTTTATTATAAGTGTCCCCCTGTACATATCAGTCAGTGTCCCCCTTTATTATCAGTGTCCCCCTGTACATATCAGTCAGTGTCCCCCTGTACATATCAGTCAGTGTCCCCCTTTATTATTAGTGTCCCCCTGTACATATCAGTCAGTGTCCCCCTTTATTATCAGTGTCCCCCTGTACATATCAGTCAGTGTCCCCCTGTACATATCAGTCAGTGTCCCCCTGTACATATCAGTCAGTGTCCCCCTTTATTATAAGTGTCCCCCTGTACATATCGGTCAGTGTCCCCCTTTATTATCAGTGTCCCCCTGTACATATCGGTCAGTGTCCCCCTTTATTATCAGTGTCCCCCTGTACATATCAGTCAGTGTCCCCCTTTATTATCAGTGTCCCCCTGTACATATCAGTCAGTGTCCCCCTTTATTATCAGTGTCCCCCTGTACATATCAGTCAGTGTCCCCCTTTATTATCAGTGTCCCCCTGTACATATCAGTCAGTGTCCCCCTTTATTATCAGTGTCCCCCTGTACATATCAGTCAGTGTCCCCCTTTATTATCAGTGTCCCCCTGTACATATCAGTCAGTGTCCCCCTTTATTATCAGTGTCCCCCTGTACATATCAGTCAGTGTCCCCCTTTATTATCAGTGTCCCCCTGTACATATCAGTCAGTGTCCCCCTTTATTATCAGTGTCCCCCTGTACATATCAGTCAGTGTCCCCCTTTATTATCAGTGTCCCCCTGTACATATCAGTCAGTGTCCCCCTTTATTATCAGTGTCCCCCTGTACATATCAGTCAGTGTCCCCCTTTATTATCAGTGTCCCCCTGTACATATCAGTCAGTGTCCCCCTTTATTATCAGTGTCCCCCTGTACATATCAGTCAGTGTCCCCCTTTATTATCAGTGTCCCCCTGTACATATCAGTCAGTGTCCCCCTTTATTATCAGTGTCCCCCTGTACATATCAGTCAGTGTCCCCCTGTACATATCAGTCAGTGTCCCCCTTTATTATTAGTGTCCCCCTGTACATATCAGTCAGTGTCCCCCTTTATTATCAGTGTCCCCCTGTACATATCAGTCAGTGTCCCCCTGTACATATCAGTCAGTGTCCCCCTTTATTATAAGTGTCCCCCTGTACATATCAGTCAGTGTCCCCCTTTATTATCAGTGTCCCCCTGTACATATCGGTCAGTGTCCCCCTTTATTATCAGTGTCCCCCTGTACATATCGGTCAGTGTCCCCCTTTATTATCAGTGTCCCCCTGTACATATCGGTCAGTGTCCCCCTTTATTATCAGTGTCCCCCTGTACATATCAGTCAGTGTCCCCCTTTATTATCAGTGTCCCCCTGTACATATGAGTCAGTGTCCCCCTTTATTATCAGTGTCCCCCTGTACATATCAGTCAGTGTCCCCCTTTATTATCAGTGTCCCCCTGTACATATCAGTCAGTGTCCCCCTTTATTATCAGTGTCCCCCTGTACATATCAGTCAGTGTCCCCCTTTATTATCAGTGTCCCCCTGTACATATCAGTCAGTGTCCCCCTTTATTATCAGTGTCCCCCTGTACATATCAGTCAGTGTCCCCCTTTATTATCAGTGTCCCCCTGTACATATCAGTCAGTGTCCCCCTTTATTATCAGTGTCCCCCTGTACATATCAGTCAGTGTCCCCCTTTATTATCAGTGTCCCCCTGTACATATCAGTCAGTGTCCCCCTTTATTATCAGTGTCCCCCTGTACATATCAGTCAGTGTCCCCCTTTATTATCAGTGTCCCCCTGTACATATCAGTCAGTGTCCCCCTTTATTATCAGTGTCCCCCTGTACATATCAGTCAGTGTCCCCCTTTATTATCAGTGTCCCCCTGTACATATCAGTCAGTGTCCCCCTTTATTATCAGTGTCCCCCTGTACATATCAGTCAGTGTCCCCCTTTATTATCAGTGTCCCCCTGTACATATCAGTGTCCCCCTTTATTATCAGTGTCCCCCTGTACATATCAGTGTCCCCCTTTATTATTAGTGTCCCCCTTTATGATCAGTCAGTGTCCCCTTTTATTATCAGTGTCCCCCTTCATTGTCAGTGTCCCCCTTCATTATTAGTGTCCCCATTTATTATAAGAGTCCCCCTTCATTATCAGTGTCCCCCTTTATGATCAGTCAGTGTCCCCCTTCATTATCAGTCAGTGTCCCCCTTCATTATCAGTGTCCCCCTTCAGTATCAGTCAGTGTCTCCCTTTATGATCGGTCAGTGTCCCCCTTCATTATCAGTGTCCCCCTTCAGTATCAGTCAGTGTCTCCCTTTATGATCGGTCAGTGTCCCCCTTCATTATCAGTGTCCCCCTTTACGGTCCCACGGTTTCCATACACAGGGACCTAAGCGCAACAAGTTTCACACAACCCAGAATCCCCTCTCCTACGGTAGCAACCATATGCCCTCAACAAAAATGGCGACCGGAGTACTTCCGGTAAAATCAGCAGCAGCTGGTTACTTTGAACGAATCCCCGCCCAGCCACCGGGCGCCTCGTCCAATCAGAGCTCAGAGTCTGTCCCTTCCTGGAGAGCTGCCTGTTGGTTGTCATGGTGATGCTGGGGCCTGAACGACCAATCAGAAGGCGCGGCGGGGGGGATTTAAATACAAGCAGCGTCCGACGTAAGACCGTTACTGACTGCTGGTTCTCCTCGAGAGAAAAGAGGTGAGTGAGGCAACTGGTTAGTGCCGGGGTCAGGACAAGTGGGGCCCCCCTGGTTAGTGCGGAGTGAGGTGAGTGGGGGCCCCCTGGTTAGTGCGGAGTGAGGTGAGTGGGGGCCCCCCTGGTTAGTGCGGAGTGAGGTGAGTGGGGGCCCCCCTGGTTAGTGCGGAGTGAGGTGAGTGGGGGCCCCCCTGGTTAGTGCGGAGTGAGGTGAGTGGGGGCCCCCCTGGTTAGTGCGGAGTGAGGTGAGTGGGGGCCCCCCTGGTTAGTGCGGAGTGAGGTGAGTGGGGGCCCCCTGGTTAGTGCGGAGTGAGGTGAGTGGGGGCCCCCCTGGTTAGTGCGGAGTGAGGTGAGTGGGGGCCCCCCTGGTTAGTGCGGAGTGAGGTGAGTGGGGGCCCCCCTGGTTAGTGCGGAGTGAGGTGAGTGGGGGCCCCCCTGGTTAGTGCGGAGTGAGGTGAGTGGGGGCCCCCCTGGTTAGTGCGGAGTGAGGTGAGTGGGGGCCCCCTGGTTAGTGCGGAGTGAGGTGAGTGGGGGCCCCCCTGGTTAGTGCGGAGTGAGGTGAGTGGGGGCCCCCTAGTTAGTGCGGGGGGTGAGGTGAGTGAGGTATAAATTGCCCTCATGAGGGGCAGATATTGGTGGTGGAGATCTCTGCCCCCCCTGTTGGGGGTGTACAGGGTTCAGGGTCTTGTCTCTGCAGTTACCTTCCTGCTATGTAGTTAGGGCCCCTCCTTTGGTACAGGTTAGGTTTGGGGGGGCCTCATATGTACAAGTTGGGGGTGGGGGTAGTACATATGTACAGGCCCTGGGGTACCTTCCTTATGGATAATCTTGGGTTAGGGCAGTGTTTTCCCAACCAGAGTGCCTCCAGCTGTTGCAAAACTACAACTCCCAGCATGCCCGGAATGCTGTACCATATACTATACCAGTGTTTACCAACCGGAGAACCTCCAGCTGTTTCAAAACTACAACTCCCAGCATGCCCGGACAGCCAACGGCTGTCCGTGCATGCTGGGAGTTGTAGTTTTGAAAAAGCTGGATGCACCCTGGTTGGGAAACACTGGGTTAGAGGTTGGGTGCCCCTTATTTACAGGCTCTAGGGGGGGCTGGTGGGGGTCCTCCTTACGTATTAGGGTGGGTGAGTCTTCTTCTCATCACTATCCAGACTCTCTTGCTGGGCAGGCGCCATGTTTAGGTCTCATGTCGGCTAAGTACGGCAGCCATCATCGTCTTATATAAAGATGACCTCTAATAAATAAAACCTAAAGGGGTCCTCTGAGATGAAGTAACCCCTCCGATCGGTCTCCTTCTATGGAGCGGTGCTGAGCTTGGCTCCATAGACAGTGACTGCACCAGGACTCGCCGCGCCATTTATAATAAAGGCTTACGGTCTCGTCCTGAACCCCACAATCTGACACTTATACCCCATCCTGGGAGTGGGGGGGGGGGCGGCAATAAGTAATTTTGACTCCATGTATCTTTATCTGCCAGATGACAAACAACACTGCCGCAGTCCCTCACTCTACAGCAGTGTTTCCCAACTAGTGTGTCTCCAGCTGTTGCAAAAACTACAACTCCCAGCGTGCCTGGGCAGCCTCTGGCATTCCAGGCATGCTGGGAGTTGTAGTTTTGTAACAGCTGGAAAAACACTAGTTGGGGAAATTTTACTTTACAGAATACAGCACAGGCCTGGGACCATCTGCGTCTCGAGGACTGTGAACTAAGCCGGGCGGATCCGCTGCATGATCCACCCGGTACTGACTTCAATGGGGTCTGTTGGGTTTTTCCCCTGGCGTCCATTATTTTCCTGAAATAAAACCTGCCAGCAGGACTTCTGTACAGATTATTATTATTTTTTTTCTATATGGCTTCTGCGGCTCGGTCACATATGAACATACCCCTATCTGAGCGCCCGTCCACCATTCACCGCCCGGACCGCCCCTTCACGTTATGTAAACGTGTATTTACAGCATTGATTCCAATGTACGGGAAGATGCTACTGTGGGAAATGCTTAGCTCTGCTATAGGGGGCTTCACGTTAACCCCCCCCCCCCCCCCCCGGCAGCCCTGAGGTTGTGATCCCGATGGAGGTAGTAGTTAATAATGATCCACGCCATTGTTACTGTTCTCCCCGCAGAACAGAGGCTTATGGCGCAGTTTGTATTTGAGAACGACCTGAACAGCATCCTGAAGCTGGATACGCCAATCACAAACGCTCCGCTGGCACGATGGCAGCGCAAAGCCAAGGAGGGGACCTGCTCGTCGGCGAACACGTCGGTAAACTCCAGCGTCCTGTCGCCCATGAAGGCGGCGAACAGATCCCACAGCTCCAGCAAGACGCCGTCAAAGACGCCAGGTGAGGGGATGCCGTGTTCTGGGCGAGGGCTTGGAGTATACTGGGATATGGGACAGAACCTGCCAATGGGGAGGCCATGTGGATCAGCAGTTTCCCCCAACCAGGGTTTCTGCAGCTGTTGCATAACTACAACTCCCAGCATGCCCAGACAGCCTTCGGCTGTCTGGGCATGCTGGGGGTTGTAGTTTTGCAACAGCTGCAGGCATCCTGGTTGGGGGAAACACTGATCTAGGTGGTAAATGTTATATTATAGTTATCCTGCTGTTTAAGTCTTCTTTATAGACATAAATGTTCACAGCGCCCTCAACTGGAAAGGAATGAAACAAGGTGATTACGACCCCAGACTGATAGTATTATAGCTTCCTGCACCTTCCCAGCTGATATCAGGACTCCCTGTATTATGAAGGGACACCTCAGAGCTGCGCTCACAATACTGCATGCAATCCCTGACCTTGCACTGACTATCTTTATTGTTGTGAGGGGGGGTAGTCATCTGATGCATTAATGTTTGGGAGGGGGGGGGGGGAGTTGCGGGTCAACCATGAAGAGCTACTTCAGAATAAAATAAATTCAAATCAACTGGTGCCAGAAATCAGCTTATCAGCTGCTGTATGATCCGCAGGAAGTTGTGTAGTTCTTTCCAGTCTGAACAGTGCTCTCTGCTGCCACCTCTGTCCAGAGCAGGAGAGGTTCGCTATGGGGATTTGCTTGTAAGCTAGACAGTTCCAGACAGGTGTCAGCAGAGAGCACTGTGGTCAGACTGGATAGAACTACACAACTTCCTGTGGAGTATACAGCAGCTAAGCATCTGATAACTCATCAGCTGCTGTATGCTCCACAGGAAGTTGTGTAGTTCTTTCCAGTCTGACCACAGTGCTCTCTGCTGACACCTCTGTCCGTGTCAGGAACTGTCCAGAGAAGGAGCAAATCCCCCAAGCAAACCTCTCCTGCTCTGACAGTTCCTGACACGGACAGAGGTGTCGGTAGAGAGCACTGTGGTCAGACTGGAAAGAACTACACAACTTCCTGTGGAGCATACAGCAGCTGATGAGTTATCAGATGCTTATCAGCTGCTGTATGATCCACAGGAAGTTGTGAAAGGAAATTCAAAAAAGTTGTGCAGTACTGAAAGGGTTAGAGATTTGTACATTAATACTATATACAAATCTTAACAACCCCCCCTTTTTTTTTTTTTAACTGTTTCCAGGTCTGCAGTAGGACGCATTTATAGGGCATACTAGGTCTTTACCTGCTGTAATATAACGTTGGGTTTTCTCTGCAGGAAAATCGGCAGGTAAACTCCAGGGCACTCCGTCCCGAGCTGGAGGCGACCGCTTCATTCCCAACCGCAGTACCATGCAGATGGACGTGGCCAGCTTCCTGCTCAGTAAAGAGAATGAGCCGGTGGACCAGTCCCCGACCAAAAAGGTAAGAGTACTTGGTTGATGAGCGAAGTTACGGTAATTTCAATTCTGCACAAACCCCGCAGCTCGGCGGTTGATGACTTTATCCTGCATAAATGAGTTCAGCTTTCAGGTGCTCCGGTGGCTGGAGACTTTCCTAGGAATGTATCCATCTTTTCCAGCCACCAGACCACATGAAAGCTGAACTCATTTATGCAGGATAAAGTCATCAACTGCTGAGCTGCGAAGTTCGTGACGTATCGAATCAATAATTTGGCTCATCTCTATTCCCTGGCCAAAGACTAGGCCACTAGGACCAAAACCCCCTGTGATCTCCTCCTGTGCGGGGGGTCGGGGCTCTGGTCGTGCACATAGTAGGGGGTTGGCACGTGCCCTCGATGCATCTCTGTACTCATGTATTTCTGGCTCTTCATGGGGAGATGCAGCATGCCGGGCAGGAGACTGCGGGGGGTTGGACCCCACTTATCCCTATACTTTGGGTAGGTGATACATTTTTCCTAAACTGAACTACTCCTTCAATTAAATCACCGGAGAACGTCTATCATTACAGATCCTGCAGGATATTGCTCAGGGTTTCCCAACCAGTGTGCCTCCAGCTATTGCCAAACTGCAACTCTGTCTGGACAGCCAAAGGCCACAGCTGGAGGCAACTTGGTTGGGAAACATTGATCCATAAGATTTTTAGTCTTTAGTACATGCTGTTTAGTGCTATGGGCAGATTGGCTAGAACACAGCCCCTATGTAACCTTGTAGTGTAGCCCTGACCCACCTGCCATTGACGTGCGTTCATGACTATCCACATGTATGGCGCACACTGAGATCATGGCAGTGTACACGTTTCAGGACTGATAACATTAGTGTATTGTGATAAGCACTGCAGCAAGTCTGAGAGCGGCCTAATAACTTCTTCCTTCCCGGTGTCATTACAGGAGCAGCAGAAGGCCTGGGCCGTCAACCTCAATGGGTTTGATATGGAAGATGCCAAAATCCTGCGTCTTGGTGGGAAGTCCCTGAATGCCCCAGAAGGTTGGTTGATATCTCCGGGGTTGAGCTTTATTCATGCGCCTGACATTGGACTCTTAACTCATCATTTTTCCTTTCTAGGTTATCAGAACAACCTGAAGGTTTTGTATAGTCAGAAGACAACACCGGGGTCCAGCAAAAAGCCGGGTAGATACATCCCCTCCATGCCGGACAGAGTCCTCGATGCTCCAGAGATCAGGAATGATTACTGTAAGTTCTGGAGCTGAGGATACACTTAGAGCAGTGTTTTCCAAACGGCATGTCTCCAGCTGTTGCAAAACTACAACACCCAGCATGCCCGGACAGCCAAAGGCTGTCCGGGCATGCTGGGAGTTGTAGTCTTGCAACACCTGGAGGCACACTGGTTGGGAAAACAATGGGGGTTTATTTACTAACGTGATCCCGATTGATTTTATTTATTTTTCACTTCCCCTTCAATTTTACAAGAAATACCCAAAAAGGGTGTGTGGTCTCAGGATAAAGTGAGCGTGGTTCTGACAAAAGGGCATGATCCCAACATATTTACTTAGGTTTCCACAGGAAAAACGTGGTGGATTTTTCTGTGAAAAACCCGACAGATCAGAACAGTTGTGTCAGTGTGAAGCAAAATGTAGGGAAACCTTAGTAAATACCTTGTGGGGGGGGGGGGGGGGGAATACCTGTCGGAAATCAAAACCTACAAAGAAAACTCCACTCTTGGTAAATAAACCCCAATGTCTTAGAGCAGCGGTTCTCAACCTGTGGAGGTCAGACCACTTTCACAGGGGTCGCCTAGGACTGTTGGAAAACACATATTTCCGATGGTCTCAGTAACAGACACTGCTCCTCTATCCAGCACAACATGAGGGAGGTTGAGAAGCGCGGCCTTAGAGGCTGACCAGGCTCAGGAATACATTCAGTCTTGTAAAGCAGAGATTTCTAATGTCTGGCACTTAAACCATTTTCTCTCATCCAGACCTGAACCTCATTGACTGGAGCTCTCAGAACCTTCTGGCCGTGGCGCTGAACGACTCCGTTTACCTGTGGAACTACCTGACGGGAGACATCATCATGCTGCTGCAGATGGAGAACTCCGAGGAGTACATCTCATCCGTGTCCTGGATCAAGGAAGGGAATTACCTGGCAGTCGGGACCAGCAATGCAGAAGTGCAGGTGAGGCTGACGTCTGTGGATCATGGCTGCCTGCACTGAAAGCTTATGGGGGTTATCCAGGAATAGAAATGTGCGTGGTATTGCAGCTACATTCCATTGAAGTGAACTGAGCAAAGTTGTAATACTGTGTGTAACCTTAAGATGGGGGTGGTGCTGTGTTTTGGGTGGAGGGGAGGTGGATTTGCTTTCTATCCCCGAAAACACTCTATTTTATTTGTATTGTATTTTATTGGATTGTTTTGTAGAGAGAAACAAAAATTCAGAGCCTCTGGTAGGGAGATGAATCCTATTTAAAGGGGATAAGTGTCTGATTGCAGGGGTCAAACCATTGGGACCCCCACAATATTGAGCCCAGCACCCTGGCTCTCCCACTCCACAGACCCTATGCTCAGATTACTGCAGACCACTATATGAAGCCGGGGGCTAAGACTCCTCTCCATGTATTATATGGAAGAGCTGGAGATGGCGGTCGTGTATATCCAGCTCCTATACAGATGCATGGGGGGGGGGCTCTTTGTGCAGTTACCTGTTCTGTGCATGGGGTAAGGTGGGGCAAAGAGTCCCAGCAGTCCAACCCCCCCCCATTAAGCTGGTGTAGCTCCAATCCATTATATGGGGACCGGTGTGGCAGTGTTTCCATACTAAAGCTTCCCTCTGCTCCTCCAGCTCTGGGATGTTCAGCAGCAGAAGCGTCTCCGGAATATGATCAGCCACTCGTCCCGTGTCGGCGCCCTCAGCTGGAACAACCACATCCTGTCCAGGTGAGACTGTTACCACAATTGTAATTGCTGCAAGGACTGTTATGGGCGACTGAACTCATCCCCCAGGACTATCACTTTAAATGCACCAACATTATATTCACTGCTCTATTCTTCAGTGGCTCCAGGACGGGACACATCCACCACCATGACGTCAGAGTTGCTCAGCATCACGCGGCCACTCTGACTGGTCACACACAGGAAGTCTGCGGCTTGAAGTGGTCTCCTGATGGCCGCTATCTAGCCAGTGGGGCAAATGATAACCTGGTGAATATCTGGCCCTCTGTGCAAGGAGACTCTGGAGAGTTCACACCCGTGCAAACCTTCACACAACACCAAGGAGCTGTCAAGGTGAGGAAAGAATCTATGGATACATGTGATGGGCTAAATTACACTCCAGAGCTGTACTCACTATTCTGCTGGTGAGATCACTGTGTACATTACATTACTTATCCTGTACTGATCCTGAGTTATATCCTGTATTATACCCCAGAGCTGTACTCACTATTCTGCTGGTGAGGTCACTGTGTACATACATTACATTACTTATCCTGTACTGATCCTGAGTTATATCCTGTATTATACCCCAGAGCTGTACTCACTATTCTGCTCCGTACCACTACAAGATCTGGTTCTCTACTAGTTGTAGTACATGTTCTTATGATCATATAGAATATTGATTAGTACTATGGGGAGATCTATCAAACTGTAGAGGAAGAGTGGTGCAGTTGCCCATGGCAACCAATCAGATTGCTTTTTGTTTTTTTAAAGACCTGTGAAAAAAAAATTAAAGAAGCTATCTGACTGGTTACTATGGGCAACTTTTCATCTGGACATGTGTTGATAAATTTCCCCTTATATTGGATAAGTTTTTATGGTCTGGTTTTTTATAAAACCACAATAGGTGACTGTATAGATCAGTTGGTACGGTCTAGACTGACTGCTGTTTTTCCCTTCATAGGCCGTGGCCTGGTGCCCGTGGCAGTCTAACGTTCTTGCGACTGGAGGTGGAACAAGCGACCGTCATATCAGAATCTGGAATGTATGCTCAGGGACTTGTCTGAACTCTGTGGACACTCACTCCCAGGTAAGAGCCAATCTTTGTGCTACCATTACCCTTTTAAAGTAGTGTTTCCAAACAAGGGTGCCGCCAGCTGTTGCAAAACTACAACTCCCAGCATGCCCGAACAGCCAATGGCTGTCCGGGCATGCTGAGAGTTGTAGTTTTGAAAAAGCTGGAGGTGTCCTAGTTCCGAAACGCTGGCCAACAGCTGTCCAGGCATGCTGGGAGTTGTAGTTTTGCAACAGCTGGAGGCATACAAGGTGGGGAAACGCTGGCCTAAAGAATCATGGCAAAATCCTGACTATCATCGCTCTTTCAGGTCTGCTCCATCCTCTGGTCGGCGAACTACAAGGAGTTAATCTCCGGTCACGGTTTTGCGCAGAACCAGCTGGTGATCTGGAAGTATCCCACAATGACCCGGGTGACAGAACTAAAAGGTAAGTACCGCTCTCCCCTGACTCCGCCTATTACTTTACCTGATCGCCGGTATTCACACCTGACTCCCCTCCCCCAGGGCACAGCGCCAGAGTCCTCAGCCTGGCACTGAGTCCGGACAGCAGCATCGTGGCCTCCGCCGCGGCCGACGAGACCCTCCGCCTGTGGAAATGCTTCGAGGTGGATCCCGCCACCAAGAAGGAAAAGGAGAAGGCGAGAAGCAGCAAGAGCCTCATCCACCAGAGCATCCGCTGAGCCGCTGCACCCTGGATTTTAACCCTTTGTGTACATTTGTATTTTACTCGGAATAAAACGTTGTTCTATTTTGTACTATGGACTTGTAAATGGATTTCTTAGATCATTGTGGGGTTATGGGGCGTTGTTGTGAGGAGCGCTTGTACGGACGCAACTATTTATACCGCTGTGCCTTGTCCAATGATTAAACTTGTTTTTATATAACGTCCAAAGGTGTATTGGATGATTGTCATAGGGTCATGTGATGTGTCAGACCTGAGATCAATAGATTGCAATGCACTCTGGGAATAGCCATAAAGTGAGGGAGTTGTAGCACTACACTTTCACCCCCTTTACACGTTTCTGTTTTGGCTTTGCTCTTCCTCCACCGTTCACTTATATTTGTTTTTCTGACACAAGTTGTGTATGGAGCCGTCATGTCTGTATTCAGTGTAATAAAGGTGTAAAATGACGATGTGCATGATTATTGGGTCTCCAGATTCTGGGCAGGGGCACATGGATTATATAGGAGGGAAGTGTTCAGGTTTGAGCTCTATGGCAACTTTGCCAGCAAGACCAGTCACAACTGGCAAACATCTTCAAATCAGCTGGTGCCTGAAATTATTGATATAAAAATCTTAATCCTTCCAGTACTTAACAGGAAGTGGTGTTTTTGTTTTGGTTTTTTTCAGTCTGACCAGTGCTCTCTGCTGACACCTAATGCCTGTATCACGAACTGTCCAGAGCAGGAGAGGTTTTCTATGGGGATTTGCTCTGGACAGTTCCTGACATGGACTGAGGTGGCAGCAGAGAGCACTGTAGTCAGACTGGAAAGAACTATGGTGGTTATTGGCTTTATCCTGTATAAATTCAGCTTTCAGGAGCACCTGAAAGCTGAACTAATTTATGCAGGATAAAGTAAGCAGCTGCCGAAGTTCGTGACGAATTGTATTACTATAACTTCGCTCATCTCTACTCACTAGCACAAATTCTGCAGATTTAGGGAGATTTGTCAAAACGTGTCTAGAGGGAAAGTTGCTGAGTTGCCCATAACAACCTGATTGCTTTATCTTTTTTGGAAAAGGCCTCTGGGAGGGAAGCAATCTTGCTGCTATGGGCAACTTTCCATCTTCAGATTGTTAAAACAAGTCGGCTCTATCTGCTATGAATGGGTTTTTATAGATGCCGTATCACCAATGACACAAACTCTACTGTCCACTTGGGTCATGGCAGAAGGTAAAGAGTGGTGATCCTCTGCTGTGTAAGTGTGCAGACCCGGTAGGGGAGAGGATGGTCTCAGAACAGAGAGGTAAGTAATGACAGATGCTTCTGCAGGTTTTTTACCAGATGTCAGTGACTCTAATGTGTAAGGGTGGGGTCATACATAACAGATCCACCTCACCCCTTTGCAGTGGCAATCCGCTGCTTCTAGCAGCCACAAGGGCCTGTGGATCCATTATGTGTGACCCCCACCCTTAAAATGACTCTTCTGCATATCACATGGATTTTAGATGGGCCTCTCCCCTTTATTGGTTACATTTCCAAAGCCACTGGTTTGTATATCCATAAATGTAAGGGAACACACTGTAGATGTTTTTCTTTGACATGTCAAAACTTTACCAAATTTGTATTTTCTGAAAGTTTCCATGTGACTACATTTCAAGTCCTTTCATTCTGTGATCACTAGAGGCACCAAAAAATAAAAATATATATTCAGGCCAGAAGAAAAAAGACCAGGAGAATAACACATTTTAAGGCAGTGTTTCCCAACCAGTGTCTCCAGCTGGTGCAAAACTACAACTCCCACTGGCTGTCTGCGCATGCTGGGAGTTGTAGTAGTGTAACACCTGCACAGACTTTGGTTAGGAAAAGTTGTAGGATAGATAATCTTCAAAAAGATACAATGTATTCCAAAAGTCTTCAGACCCCATTACATTGTTTCCTTATGTGAAAAAGTAGAATTTTTTTTTTGTACTCATTGGGAAACACAAATACTGACAGGTATAAGATCTTGTCACTAGGAGGCACTGACACTATGGGAAAAAATGGCAGCTTCTCCCGGACAGGATAGACCCGCCCACTGGAAGTGAGAATCAGTTTTGTCACAAAGCTGTAGAAGAAGCCAACAAGAGATATGGAAACCCCAGAACCAAAAAAGATTATCTGGGCAAACACAAAGACAGATGGGACGTATTTGGGGAACACAGACCCTGATGGGGTGTACCAAAGCAGTCCTCCAGTGTGGGGGAAAACAACCACCAGAGACTAAACCATAACCACCACAAAGCCTGCGGGTGAGGCCCTGGGCCAAGAATGAGCATCTAGAAGCCCCCACAACCCATGGGGATGCCAGGGAAGAAACAGTCCTGTGCAGAGACCAAAGATCCGACAGCCGCATAGAGGGACAAGAATTTTCATCCCAGTTGCAGACCACCCTGGAAGGCAGGAAAACTCAGTGGAAAGGAGAATGACGAGAACCTGGCGAGAAAACACCAGAGAAATCTGTGTACACCTGGGAAGAAGGTGAGCCCAAGTAAGGTGGAGGCTCGAAACTGGAAAACAGGGCCATCGGCTGAGAGGCAGGGTGCATGCTAAAATAAACAGAACCAAAAGGCTTCAGGTACCAGAACCACCACGGGACCCAAGAGTATGATCCTGAGCCAGAACTGCAGTCAAGAGCAGGAGAAGGGAAATATGTCCACACAAACAAATCTGGCCAGACTGACATAATCCAGCTCAACAGAACACCCTCCATCTTGGGTGCCACTGACCCTGAAGGAGGAGAAGGGGGGAAAGCGGCTAACAAGAACTGGAATGCCTTTAGAAGGGGCATCTCTGAGCACTGGGGCAGAGGACATGGGAACAGGAGGTTCCCAGGACTCAGGAAGGTCCCACACCCAAAGTGTGAGAGAAAACCCAGCCACAGCAAAAAGCACCAGGGAATGAACTTCTGAGACAAGACTAGAAGTAGCGCGGGTCCAGCCCCAGGCATCCGGGAGGGTACCCAACGCAAGAAAACTCTCCAGCACCTGAGAACACGAACTATGAGGGGAGAACAAGCCGTGGACCCCAATGAATCGAACAGACCTGAAGACCCTGAGGCAAAGTCCCAACAGGACGGAATCGGAGGGGAGGGGAAAGAGAGCTTAGCCACAACTCCCAGGCACCGAAAGGCTACTCCAGCAGACTGTAAGGTCAAGTGCGGCGCATCTTGGCCAGGGGACCAACTCAGGCCAGGGGCAGAGTGGCGGACTAGACAGACGGGAGACCGGAGAATCCCCCAGGGGGAGATATCCACTTAAAGACCCGGCAGGAAGAGACGGTTAGGCTAGGTTCAGACTACGGAATTTCCGCCTGCAATTCCGCTTTGAAATTGCAGGCGGAAATTCCGCTTGCTAAAATGTATAGTGTAGTGAATGGTTTTCCGTTCACAAATTCACACTTCGGAATTTGTGAAGAAGATTTTCTGAATGGAAAATCTGCTTGGAAATTTCCGCCTGAAGAAAGGCATTGCTCTTTCTTTAGGCAGAAATCCGCGCAGAACACATTGCAGTCTATTGGAGACTGCAGTGTCCGCGCGGTCCTAGCACCGACTGATTCAGTCAGCGCTGGCCGCACTCAGAATCTCCGGGCGGAAAATTTCTGCCCGGAGATTCCGTAGTCTGAACCTAGCCTTATAGTGTCTGGAGTCCCGAACTCTTCCGGACCGTGTCCAGAACCAATTAATTCAGCATGAGAACTGAACATCTTAGAAGACTGACGAGAGCCGCGGCAGGAGACTGCAGGAACGGAGTCCACAGTCTCAGGGTCCTGTAGGTGGGAGGTGCCCTTGATCACCATGATTAAGCCATCCACCATGTCTGCTGTGCGAGAGGACTGCTCCGCATCTGATCTGTGGGTCAAACTAGACTCTCATAGCTCCCAAGGGAGCAAGTACAGCCCCGGCAAACCAGATTGAGAGCCGGTGGCCAGGAAACAGGATCTCAGCTGGGAAGCCCTGGCAGACGAAGCGTGGGACCTGGGCCAGACAGGGGAGTGGGAGCAGTAGCACACTCTGGGGACCACACTCGTCCAAGCAAGGAGATGGCCCCTACTAGGAATCCTGCAGAGGATTGTGTGGTTTGCGGGGAAAACAGCATTACGCCGGAACCGGAGAGTTCATTGACTCAGTCCGACATGCCAACAAGAGGGCAGCATGCTCCAAAGCGGACACCGTCCTCAATGTCTTCAGCCAGCATTAGGCCATGCTGTATCATGCCAGGCTGCCATAGCAGGGCAAGTAGGGTCAGTGGGGGACCCGTACCCAGGGTACAACCTCCTGTTGCTGGCCGTTGGCCCATACTGTTATGTTCCGTGCCCCTTTGTCGCATTTGGGAGATCAGGTAACGCCATGCTCCTGTCGCCCATCCTAGAAAAATAAATGAAAAAGAACCTAACTATACATACTTAACTAGAAAATAATAAAATAATAGACCAGGTCTGGGGAGCTCACAGACCTGTGTCTGCCTCCTACTGACACTAAGCTAAAACTGATTGCTCCTCCCTGGCAGGAAATACCCACCCACTGGAAGTGAGGTAGACATTTTTTCCATAGTGTCAACGCCTCCTAGTGGCAAGAGCATAAACCCATCAGTATAGGTGTCCCCCAATGAAGAACGACCGAGAAATAGAAGTTAAAAACCATTTCATAGACTTAAGTGACATTTGTCTCTGGCTCCTCCCATTTCGGAGATGTTTCTCCACTTTGATCGGAATCACCTGGGGTAAATTCATCTGATTGGACAATACACAGTCCTGTCTATATAAGGTCTCTCAGCTGACAATGTCTATCAGAGCAAACACGAAGCCATGAGAGGGAAAGAACTGCCTGTACAGTTCAGACACAGCACTGTCTATATAAAACGTCTAACAGCTGACAATGTATATCAGTGCAACCACCATGAGGGGAAAGGACTGCCTGTAGAGCTCAGTCACAGCCCTGTCTATATAAAGATCTCCGCTGACAATGTATATCAGAGCAAATACCAAACCATGAGGAGAAAAACATTTTTGCTGAACTGAAAGTTCCCAGAAGCTCAGGGACCTCCATCATTCTTATATGGAAGAAGGAACAACCAGGACTGTTCCTAGAGCTGCCGCCCACCAAACGAAGTTATCGGGGGAGAAGGGCCTTAAGAGAGGAGACCAAGAACCCAATGGAACATCTCTGGAGAGACCTAAATATGGCTACCACCGACTGTCCCATCCAACCTGACAGAGATGAGTCGATCTGCAGAGAAGAATGGCGGAAAATCCCCAAATCCAGGTGTGTAAACCTTATGGCCTCAACCCAAGAAGACCGGGGGCCGGGATCACTGCCAAACGGGGCTTCACCTAAGTCCTGATTAAAGAGTATGAATACTTATGTCACTGCAAGATTTTAATTTTTTAATTTCAATAAATTAGTAAACATCTGTAACATTCTGTTCTCACTTTATCCTTATGGGGGATTGAGGTCAGAATGATGGGAACGCGAGGAGCAACAGTATAAATAGTTTACAAAAAGAAATGAAAAGGGGCATCATGACAGGAACCAATCCTGAGTTATATCCTGTATTATACCCCAGAGCTGTACTCACTATTCTGCTGGTGGGGTCACTGTGTACATACATTACATTACTTATCCTGTACTGATCCTGAGTTATATCCTGTATTATACCCCAGAGCTGTACTCACTATTCTGCTGGTGAGGTCACTGTGTACATACATTACATTACTTATCCTGTACTGATCCTGAGTTATATCCTGTATTATACTCCAGAGCTGTACTCACTATTCTGCTGGTGAGGTCACTGTGTACATACATTACATTACTTATCCTGTACTGATCCTGAGTTATATCCTGTATTATACTCAAGAGCTGTACTCACTATTCTGCTGGTGAGGTCACTGTGTACATACATTACATTACTTATCCTGTACTGATCCTGAGTTATATCCTGTATTATACCCCAGAGCTGTACTCACTATTCTGCTGGTGAGATCTCTGTGTATATACATTACATTACTTATCCTGTACTGATCCTGAGTTATATCCTGTATTATACTCCAGAGCTGTACTCACTATTCTGCTGGTGAGGTCACTGTGTACATACATTACATTACTTATCCTGTACTGATCCTGAGTTATATCCTGTACTCACTATTCTGCTGGTGAGGTCACTGTGTACATACATTATATTACTGATCCGGTACTGATCCCGAGTTATATCCTGTATTATACTCCAGTGCTGCACTCACTATTCTGCTGGTGAGGTCACGGTGTACATTGAAATTGAAAAAAAATGAAACATTGTTGCAAAAGACAAAAATTGCCAGTCACACGCTCAGGAGAAAAAAAAAAAAACTTTATTTAGTCACCCCCTCGAACAGGCGCATAAATGGGCCGGTTTCCCCTGACAGTGGGAGAGTTACGATCAGTGCAAGCGGCTGTGGTCATGTCACAGCCATCAGGAAGTCCCCAGGTTACCATCCTGTCATTTCCTGTACTGCCCCTTTAAGGCGTATTAGCTTTAACTTAGCGATCTGCAACTCGCGGATCTCGCGCAACTACAACTCCCAGCAGCAGACCACGCTGGGAGTCGTGATTTTACCCAGAGACGCCTCTGGCCGCAGACCGTTACGTGTTACATGAGCGCCCGCGAGCCTCTGCCGCCTGTACAGTATTATATCTACAAAGGCTTTAGCTTTGGAATTAAACCATGTGCAATAAGTCTCTTTTTATTAATAGTATTACACAAAAACTGAAATATTCTGGCAGACTTGCGGATAAATTATGAGGAGGAGATCCCAGCCCGGCACAGCTTCTCCTGTCCAGGCCGCCAGCTTCACACGCTCAATTGGGCGCTAACCCCTCCCCCCCCTTAATCAACAAAGGGAGGGGCGGGGCTTGCTGAATATTTTTTTATTTATAATAAAATAATTATTTTTTTAACTAAATATACAAAGTGATTATAATGAACCGGCCTCTGCTGCTGCGGGGACACTTTGCCAGATACACCCCGCAGCAGCAGATAACAGTATTACAGTGTTACTATATATATATATATATATATCCATAGAACATGGTGAAACGTATCAGGAAAAGGAAAGTATGGACGGGACATCGAGGTGAATTAAGGTATAAGGCAGTGTTTTCCAACCAGGGGTGCCTAACACTGTTGCAAAACTACAACTCCCAGCATGCCCGGACAGCCAAAGGCTGTCCGGGCATGCTGGGAGTTGTAGTTTTGCAGTAGCCGGAGGCACACTGGTTGGGAAACACTAGTGAATGCAAGCTAGGTGAGTGAAAGAGCAGACATTTCCTCCCCCCCATCAAAATTATGCAAATTTGTCAAAATTTTGCCAAAAAAAAAAAATTACAGAAAAACCCAGAATCACACAAATACTGTCGTCTCCTTCAAACAGAAAAAAACAAATTACATAGAAAGCTATAATAAAAACACATTAAACGTCCCGATATTCAAGTATTTCAGGATTCCTGCACCTTTAACAAGCTGGGCAAAGATGTCTGAATGAAACCCAGTGCAAAAAAGGAAAAAAAATCCCACAAAAAATAAAGGGCGAGACCAGGGTTAATAGGGGCCGCCGCCCAGCTCGCCCAGGAGACCGGGGTTAAAAGGGGCCGCCGCCCAGCTCGACCTCTGGGTGTTTGAGATTTATTGGAATGTGATGCAAAGGTAAAAGTAGAAAAAGGAATCCAGATCCTTGGAGATCGTAGCGGGACTACAGTACAGAGTAAAGAAAGACAAGGAGGGGATGTCGGGGAGAAGGAGCCGGCCCAGGAGTTTGGTTTTTTTTCTTTTTTTTTTTTAATGTGCGATCTGGAGAGCAGCTCGAGGCTGGAGACACTTAGAGGATGCGGTGGACGTAGGGAGTCAGACAAACGCATTTCATACAGTCTCTTTAGGCACTTAAATTTTTTTTTTTTTTGGCTGGTGTAAGCCGCCCCAGATGAAGACGGAAACCAGTACGGCAGGGTTACTGGCCATCGTCGTACAAACTGGGTTTCTCGGTTTAAGAAAAAATAATAATTAAAAATACAAAAAAAAAATATATATATAAGTTGGTGACATCCGTCTTCTGACATTTCCACCTGGTGTGAGGTTTCGGGAGATCTCGGACGTCGGTCTTGGAGAGGTTATTTTTTTTGATTTTATGTTTAGTTCTCCTTGGCTTTGCCGTTTTTGGCTTTGCCGTTGTGGTGTACGGCTCCGTTGGCGGAGATGCTGGTGGTCTTGGGGAGACGTCGTCCTTTGGTGTAGGCCTGGTACCAGAAATTAGAGAAGAGTATGAAGAAGACTGTGCCGTAGATCCAGATGAGGTGGATGAAGATGGGGAACTGGTAGTCGCAGGAGGACATGAAGTAATACTGAGTGATGTGGATGGAGACCAGGACGAACTGGATCTGGAAGACGGAAAACATAAATTGGGCCGATGACTGTGAGAACATAAGGCGGGGTCATGATGTACAACCCAAAAAAGTCTCAACACTCTTACCAGCTGAATGGCGGTCATGTGCTTTTTCCACCACAGGAACCTCTGGAAGCGCGGTCCGGCAGCAGACAGGCCGTAGTAGAAGTACATGATGACGTGGACCATGGAGTTGATCATGGCGTGGAAGGATCCCATACCACCTGGAGAGACAGAGAGCGGTCAGAGGAAGAACAGAGACAGGCTCAGAAGATCAGGATGGACGTCTAATGCCCTCACCTGGGCCGAACTTCACGCCCCACCACCAGCTCCAGGGCAGCACCGAGTGATGGAAGATGTGTAGGAACGTGATCTGACCGTTCTTCTTCCTCAGGATAAAGAAAACCTGCAAAGACAAGAGGAACATACTGAGAAAGTAGGAGACGAGAGGAACAAACTGAGAAACAAGGAGCAGAGGAGTGTCTGGGCAGGAGGAGACGAGAGGAACAAACTGAGAAATGAGGAGCCGAGGAGTGTCTGGGCAGGAGGAGACGAGAGGAACAAACTGAGAAATAAGGAGCGTCCGGGCAGGAGGAGACAAGAGGAACAAACTGAGAAATGAGGAGCAGAGGAGCGTCCAGGAGGAGACAAGAGGAACATACTGAAAAAGGAGGAGACGAGAGGAACAAACTGAGAAACAAGGAGCAGAGGAGCATCCAGGAGGAGACAAGAGGAACAAACTGAGAAATGAGGAGCCGAGGAGTGACTGGGCAGGAGGAGACGAGAGGAACAAACTGAGAAATGAGGAGCCGAGGAGCGTCCAGGAGGAGACAAGAGGAACAAACTGAGAAATGAGGAGCCGAGGAGCGTCCAGGAGGAGACAAGAGGAACAAACTGAGAAATGAGGAGCCGAGGAGTGTCTGGGCAGGAGGAGACGAGAGGAACAAACTGAGATACAAGGAGCAGAGGAGTGTCCGGGCAGGAGGAGACGAGAGGAACAAACTGAGAAATAAGGAGCGTCCGGGCAGGAGGAGACAAGAGGAACAAACTGAGAAATGAGGAGCCGAGGAGCGTCCAGGAGGAGACAAGAGGAACATACTGAAAAAGGAGGAGACGAGAGGAACAAACTGAGAAACAAGGAGCAGAGGAGCATCCAGGAGGAGACAAGAGGAACAAACTGAGAAATGAGGAGCCGAGGAGTGACTGGGCAGGAGGAGACGAGAGGAACAAACTGAGAAATGAGGAGCCGAGGAGCGTCCAGGAGCAGACAAGAGGAACAAACTGAGAAATGAGGAGCCGAGGAGCGTCCAGGAGGAGACGAGAGGAACAAACTGAGAAATGAGGAGCCGAGGAGCGTCCAGGAGGAGACAAGAGGAACAAACTAAAACTAAGATTCAAGGAGCGTCCGGGCAGGAGAAGCAAAGTCTGTCATGGTCGGTGGATGTCAAGTAAATATGTCACCTAAATCGTTACTGATTACAGAAGATACTGTTACTGTTCACTGATTGGAATTATTTTTTTTAACTTTATTTTTAGTGGATTATTATGGGGGCAGCCATCTTGCCTGACCTGTTTTTAAAGAGGACCTGTTGCCAAACCCCCAAAATGTGATTTTACTTACACCTCTTAAGGTGCCCTGATCACACACCATTGTACAGCTTCTTAATACGCCCTCCCGGTCCTGACATATGAGGGGTAACTGTTTATCTGACAATTCAAAAGAAATCTGTCAGATGGGCGTCAACTTAATTTTAAAAATGGGAGTGAAACAGGTTAAGGGGCGGGATTATACAGCCACCCTGATTTTATAATCCCGCCCATCACCCGATTGTCAGTAAACCTATAAACCTTTATATCTCAGGAACTGAAGGGCATACCAAGAAACTGTAACCTGGTGTGTGATCAGAGCTGCCTCATATATTTAATAATAATGCAATCACATTTTTTGGGTTGCCACAGTACTCCAACATTTGACACCTTATTCCGTATCCATGGGATAGGGGATAGGTGTCTGATTAAAGGGAGGTTAGACTGCTCCTACTCCCCGCAATCTCCAGAACAGGACCCGAATGTCCCCTGGCACGGAGCATGGAGTCGAAACGTCTCCTTCATGAATTCTCTATGGCAGTTCCACCAAATGTCCTTTGTAATTACATCAGTTATTGGGGCAAAAAGGTAACAACAAAAAAACACTACAATTTTGTAAATAATTGTTATTTATTTTTTGGGGGGCATTTTGTTTTCACACAGCACACTTTACAGTTAAAATGACAGTTTCTCTCTATTTTGTAGGTCCTTGTAATTACAACAATACCAAATTTGTTTAGGTTTTATTTTATTGTTCAACTTTTGTTTTATTTTTTTGATCTATAGGGTGACTTTGTTCTATAAACCAGTGGTTCTCAACCTTTTTTGCTTGAGTTCCCCTTGACAGCTTATTCCCAAAAAATTGTCCCCCCATATTAGAGACATTTTGTAATGATTATAGTATAATTCATATGCTTTACTTTCCTCTATAACAGGCCCCCTGTTCCTCTCCCCAGTCCCCCGATTTACAGGTGACGTCTTCTCTAACCAGAGTTGTTTACTTTTCTTCTCTATCTGGCCTAGACTGACATGAAGATTTCTCCCATACAAGACGTCTCCACAGAACCAGCCAAATAAACATTTTAGGCTCCTTTCTGCAGTACAATACCCTCCTATTTACAAACTCCCCATGTTTATTGTCAAACACAGTAATAGTACCCGCTTTGTGTCCCCATAAAGTAGTTAGGCCCCCTCTGTGCCCCCAAATATAGCTGTAGGCCCCCAGACTGCCCCCATATATAATTGGTGGCCCCCATACTGTCCCGCTTTGGGGCTCCACTGCTCCTCTGGTCTGGGGACCTATTGCCATGGCTCATAGTAGTAGGTCCCCGGTCTGCAGGGGCAGTGGAGCAACAAGATGGTAGTTACTGCCCACAGCAGCCCAGTGCCCGCGCTTCCCTTTAGCCGTCCTCCTGCCTCCGCTCCTCGGTGCAGTGACGTCAGCCGACCATTTTTTTAAAAAGTGGTCCAGACCAGTAACCAGTGGCTGCCATTACTGATTTTTTTCAAGTACCCCCTGGAGAAGTGCTTAGTACCCCTGGGGTACTACAGCTATAAATCTCTTAGGTGCTGCAGCTGCTATTGACTGTGGCATCTAAGGGGCTGAATGCCTGGACAGACTGTTCCTGTATCTCTAGTAATGCCTAGTTAGATGTAGGAGTCATTTTTGTACAACATGAACTTCTTTTCCTATATTCAGAAATAATCTGAGCAGACGGCATCTCCAGTCTCATTGCCCCTAGAATCAGACTCTGTCTCTATTTCAGCATGGAAATTGGTACTTACCGTATCAAACAATTCTATAAACTTGGAGAACAGAAAGAGCCAAGCTACCCGGACCATCTAGGAAGAGAAGAGAACAGAAGAACCAAATTAATCTCATCGGACTCAGTCTCCTTTATTATTCTGGTTACTATAGATACATAGTAACAAAAGTCACTTCAGTGGGGTTGTCAGGCAGCAAATCCCATAGCAACCATTCTGTCTACGATTATTCAGGTTAAAAGCAAAATTGCCCCTTAAAGGGGTATTCCGGCTTTATACATCTCCCCTATCCAAAGGATAGGGGATAAAATGTGAGATCGCAGGGGTCCCGCCGCTGGGGACCCCCGCGATCTCCCTGCTCCACCCAGCATTCTGTGCTGGGCGCTGCCTCCGAGACGGGGACGTGATGTCACGGCATAGACATGAATGGAGGGGGCGTGACGTCACTAAGGGGCGTGGCCATGATGTCACGTCCCCATCTCTGAGGCAGCGCTCGGCACAGAATGCTGGGTGCTGCACCCAGCAGCGGGACCCCCTTGATCAGACATCTTATCCCCTATCCTTTGGATAGGGGATAAGATGTCTAGGGGTGAAGTACCTCTTTAAATGAGGGCAGAATAGTGACAAGGTGGCTTTTTACGACTTTTTATTTTGCCCAGTCTCTTTGTAAACCGCAATATCTGACGCACACCATAACGTATTGTTATCTCCCCACAGTTTACACTGGGAGTGATTTACAGTCCCGCGGGGCGTCCTGGTGCTGGTTACCATGGTGGGTAATGAAGGAACAGATAACCGGAGATAGCGCCAGACATCGCTCTGTGTTTAGAGAGCAAAGTTCAGCAGGTGGCAGCAGGTGGTACCGTCTCCAGGGGTGTGAGATGGGGGGGCGTAGTTAGGGGCACTATGCGATTATGGATTTCCAGGAGTTCTCACCTGCAGATAATCAATAGTTGGCGCCGTGCCAGGCAGCGCACACGCATCGCACTCACCCTTAGAGCCGTTGGCGAATTGGAGGTGTCTACAGGGTCGCAACGCCAGGTGTATCCAGTCAACCAGCCCGACATGAAGAACTGCGCCAAGGGATGAAAAAAAATAATAATTAAATGAATTGCACAGGGCTCGTTTCGACATTGGCCCATTATCGCTTTATGGCCACTGTAAACGTTATCGCAGCGTGATAATGACAAGGTCAGCGTGCTGTCGCATTAGTTAGAACTTTACAGAGATCGGATCTGCGCTGGACCAGCACAGTGCCCATTCACTTCAACAGTCATCTCTCCTGATCCCCCCATACATATGCATGCTCTGTGCGGCTGAGTGTGCACCTGTCCTCAAAGAGGAGAGAGGAATAAGACACTGCCAGACATCTTTGGCGCTGGCTTATCTCCAGGGAGAACAAAAGGGTTGGACACTGAATTTGAACACGTCTGAGCTTAGTTTCCTCCGATATCATGTGTCAGGGAGAACTGGACGGCTCCCATACACATTAAAAAGGGCAACTGACAGCAGGTAAATCCACACTAAACCGGGGTTATTGTGCAGGTGAACCGGATTATAATGAGGTATCACGGTAATCTGGTTCACCCACAGGTATCACTGTAATCCAGTAAATCCACTAAGCCCAATACACAAGGCCATAGTGTGGGTGAACGGAATTACAATGAGGTACTGTACTCTAATTCACCCGCAGGTATCACTGTAATCCTGTTCACCCGCAGGTATCACTGTAATCCTGTTCACCCGCAGGTATCACTGTAATCCTGTTCACCCGCAGGTATCACTGTAATCCTGTTCACCCGCAGGTATCACTGTAATCCTGTTCACCCGCAGGTATCACTGTAATCCTGTTCACCCGCAGGTATCACTGTAATCCTGTTCACCCGCAGGTATCACTGTAATCCTGTTCACCCGCAGGTATCACTGTAATCCTGTTCACCCGCAGGTATCACTGTAATCCTGTTCACCCGCAGGTATCACTGTAATCCTGTTCACCCGCAGGTATCACTGTAATCCAGTTCACCCGCAGGTATCACTGTAATCCAGTTCACCCGCACTGATTGCAATACACGGGGTTAAAGTGTGGGTGTCATGGCTTACAATGAGGTATCACTGTAATCTGGTTCATACACAGGTATCACTGTAATCCAGTTCATCCCGATACACCAGAATACTCTCATGTGCACTTTAATCTTTCCATTCCATCTATAATCCTTGTGAAATTGAAAGTTTTGCCACTTTTTACATAATATAATTGGTAACTCCACTGCTTTCTGTCATTGAATGGAGCACCGTTTGTACCAATGAGGGTGAACATATCCAGGCTAAATGATCCTCTCACAGCCAATCCCATCAACAGCGTAAATTTCGCTCCTGCTCTAATAGTTCGTTACAATGTATCAGTGCAGGTGATCTGTCACAGTCTGGAGTCCTGGCTGTTTAAAACGCAGGTGAATGTACAAAGTGGATACAATTGTAACAAACACTCAGCTGTGAGGAGTAATAGGACGGGACAGGTGTTTAAAGGGGTGCTCCACTTTCCAGCGTTCGGAACATTTAGTTCCAAACGCTGTGTGTGGCTGCAGGGGTCGGCCACGTCCCCTCGTGACATCACCCCACGCCCCCTCAATGCAAGTCTATGGACAGCTGCCACGCCCGCTCATATAGACTTGCATTGAGGGGGCGTGGTGTGACATCAAGAGGGGGCGTGGCCAATCCCCGCAGCAGCACACAGCTTTTGGAACTAAATGTTCTCAACGCTGGCCAGTGGAGTACCCCTTTAAAGGAAATCTGTCACTTGCACTAACCTGTCGGGACAGACAGTGCAGGTGACACTGATGACAACGGTACTTACCTTGTCCCGTACCGTGGCACTGATCTCCGGTAATCTTCTCCGTTAAGTCCAGCTCTGGGCACCCGGCTTGGGGCACGGGAGGAGCGTAGTGACGTCACCGCTGCTGCTCTCTGCTGGGTCCCGGGTCCTGGGAACAGCAGCGGTGACGTCACTTCGCTCTGCCCATGCCCCAAGCCGGGTGCCCAGAGCTGGAGTTAACGGAGAAGATTAACGGAGATCAGCGCCATGGAACGAGACAAGGTAAGTACCGTTCTCATCAGTGTCACCTGCACTGTCTGTCTGTACCGACAGGTTAGTGCAGGTGACACTGGTGACAGATTTCCTTTAAAGGGGTACTCCACTGGCCAGTGTTCAGAACATTTAGTTCCAAACGCTGTGCGCGCGCTGCGGGGGTTGGCCACACCCCCTCTTGATGTCACACCACGCCCACTCAATGCAAGTCTATAGGAGGGGGCGTGGCAGCCACGCCCCTCACAACAAAGAGAGTTACCCATCCGGGAAAATGAGACTGAATACATAACACTCATTGCCCTCTAAGAGCTAAGCCAGTGTTTATCAGGGCGCCTTCAGCTGTTCTCAAACTACAACTCCCAGCATGCCCTGACTGCCTTTGGACTGCGTTTCCCAACTAGCGTGCATCCAGATGTTGCAAAACTACAACTCCCAGCATGCACCGACTGCCTTTGGACTGTGTTTCCCAACTAGCGTGCATCCAGATGTTGCAAAACTACAACTCCCAGCATGCCCCGACTGCCTTTAGACTGTTTCCCAACCAGTGTGCATCCAGATGTTGCAAAACTACAACTCCCAGCATGCCCGGACGGAGTTTGGCCGTCCGGGCATGCTGGGAGTTGTAGTTTTGCAACAGCTAGAATCCCACTGATTGGCAAACACTGAGCTAAGCATTAGGTCAGGAAAGGGTTTCAATCTTTAGATGTAAAATAAAATTGTGCATTTTCACTGACAGCAAGCAGGCATTGAATAAAACAAAGTATAAAAAAATTTATATATATTTTTTTAATAATAATATAATTAATGATAATAAAATAACTAGAAGTTTTTCACTATAAAGTTATATTTGCGCCAAAGGGGGACAACCATCGCTGCCGACTCACCTCGTATACGGTATAAACAGACAGGGCGACCAGGCTGAAATTATAGACCACCATCAATGGCTTGAGGTCAAAGGGCTTCCGATTGGCCATTATTCTCGGCCCCAGGGACAGAACGAAATAGACGTAGAACAGCAGGATGGCCCCGGCCAGGAACGGGGAGTGCATCAGGGGGTATTGTCCAATTCTGGGATCTGAGGGAAGACAAGACGATTACTGGTGATCATCGAAGGGTTAAAAAAGCAATGATCTGCGGCGCTGGAATATATTAAGACTGTGGGAGCGGAAATTATTGGTTCTCAGCCCTTTACAGCGATGGCGGCTACGAGGAGAACCGTAATTAGAGACGGGGGGTGGGGGGGTTAATACATGTGAACCCACGCGAAATGGAGAGAGAATCGGCGCCAAGCAGACAGGTGATGGCGTCACGCGGTGCCCAGATCTGCTAATTTGTATAACATTGTATCCACAGCTCTTCCCGGATTTGCATCTTCTCTGTGCACATCGCTTCAAAGTAGTAACAAAGCGCACACAAGACTAAAGTGTCTAATACCGTCCTATATGGATCAGCCATTCAGGATCCTGGAAAAGCTGGATCCTGGTTGGCTATACTAGTTATGCGGCAAGTAGGGTGGGGATGTGCTGGAGCTGTATACTCTATGATCCAGCTTTCCTAGAAACAGATATTGCTAAGAACTGGCTGAGCAGATGTTTTAAAGAGGGTGTACGACAATTAAACCCATTTTTAATTGTCTATAAACAGTGTTTCCCAACTGGGGTGCCTCCAGCTGTTGCAAATCTACAACTCCCAGCATGCCCAGACAGCCTCAGACCAGGGTTTCCCAACCAGTGTGCCTCCAGCTGTTGCAAAGGTACAACTCCCAGCATGCCCAGACAGTCTCAGCCGAGTTTTTTTTCAACCAGTGTGCCTCCAGCTGTTGCAAAACTACAACTCCCAGCATGTCCAGACAGCCTTAGACCAGTGTTTCCCACCCAGTGTGCCTCCAGCTGTTGCAAAACTACAACTCCCAGCATGCCTAGATAGCCTCAGACCAGGGTTTCCCCAACCAGTGTGCCTCCAGCTGTTGCAAAACTACAACTCTCAGCATGCCTGGACAGCCAAAGACTGTCCAGGCATGCTGGGAGTTGTAGTTTTGCAACAGCTGAAGGCACCCTGGTTGGGAAACCCCAGTCTATACTAAATTGTACATAAAGTTATTTTACTACCTTTCATTCTTTCCTTCTGCTTTTGAGGCAAATGGTCGTCTCTGTTGTCTTCATCAGCCCAACTTCCTGTCTGGTGTACATCCTGTAATGTATTTCCTGTTCCTGTGTACTGGACGCTCTAGCCAGGAACTCAGTCAACCTTCTCTCTCTTCCTCTATATGGAAGGGCTAGAAAAAGTACCTCATAACTATCACAATGAGGGTTAGCCCCTCATTGTGATATTTATGAGGTTCTTTTTCTAGTCGGTGAAGTAACCTATAACCTCATGGTCATCTAGTGCTGTGATGCACATTATCAAATATTGATCTTCTTTGGTGATACATCTATATGGAAGGGGTTATAGTCAAGAAAGTGTAGTAAGATTAAGATAGAGTTGACTGAATTCCCGGCTAGAGTCTCCATGAAGTCCATTACAGGATGAAAGGAAATCGGGCTGAAGACAACAGAGCAGACCGTTTGCATCAGCAGCCGAAGGAAACCATAGACCCCAGTAAGATAGTTAAATAACCTTAGTTACCAATATATGATATATTTATTGTCTGTCTACCATTTAAATAGTTTATTTCTAGACTTTTTGATTATTGGTGAATCCTCATGTCTAATCGAAGAGGTTCTGACCAGCTGTTCACTGCTTTAGCATATGCACTGTGGGCAAAAGTACTCAAGTACTTACCAGCTGCTGTATGCTCCACAGGAAGTTGTGCAGTACCTTTCTGTCTGACCACAGTGCTCTCTGCTGACACCTCTGTCCATGTCAGGAACTGTCCAGAGCAGGAGAGGTTTGCTATGGGGATTGTTTCTTACTCTCGACTGTTCCTGACATGGACAGAGGTGTCAGCAGAGAGCACTGTGGTCAGACAGAAAGGAACTGCACAACTTCCTGTGGAGCATACAGCAGCTGATAAGTACTGGAAGGATTAAGATTTTTATATAGAAGTAATTAACAAATGAGAATAACTTTCCAGTTGCTATGAAGACATTTTCTTCCTGCAGAGTACCCCTTTAAGTCAAAAAAAGAGCAGAGCTACCGCAACCCAGCACTGACACTACACCTCTGCTTCCGGCCCAGGGGTGCTGGGTTTCGGCACGTCACCTATCAGACATTGATGGCCTAAATAAAAGTGCCCGAAAAACCCTCTAAAGCATCTGTATAGCCATTTTAGCAAAATTCCTGGTATATCTGGGACGATAGACGATATTGATCCTGCTCTCCTAGCTGCATAACTAGAATAACCAGTCAGGGTCCCGCCTTTCCAGGATCCTGAAAGGCTAATCCATATTTAGCTATATCTGAACCTGAATTGATCCTATCCCGGACACTTTTTTTTCTCGTCTGCTCTTGGTCACTTACTTTGTAGCGATGTGTACAGAGAAGATGCAAATCCGGGACGAGCCGTGGATACAACGTATTCAAATGAGAAGATCTGGGCACTGGGGGGCGCCATCACCTGTGATCACCTGTCTGCTTGGTGGCGATTGTTTCCCCAAATTGAGTGGGTTCACATAGTTTCCCCACCCTGCGGCTCTAATTATGGCTCTTCTTGAAGCCGCCATCGATGTGAATGGACACTGTGTAATGCTTCATTTCCCCTGTGGTGGCGCTGCAGGGAAACCCACCACATACTAGAAGGTTTTCCCATAGATCACAACTGATCACTTAACAGGAGGAAAATTGTTATCAGCTTATTGTTAAAGTGGTACTCCGGGGGGACAACTGTTTTTAAATCAACTGGTACCAGAAAATTAAACAGATTTGTAAATGACTGTAGAAGACAATAATTATCAGCTGCTGAAGTTGAGTTGTTGTTTTTCTGTCTGGCAACAGTGCTCTCTGCTGACATCTCTGCTTGTCTCGGGAACTGCACAGAGTAGAAGAGGTTTGCTATGGGGATTTGCTTCCACTCTGGACAGTTCCCGAGACACGTGTCATCAGAGAGCACTTAGACAGAAAAGAACAACTCAACTTCAGCAGCTCATAAGTACTGAAAGGATTAAAAGGGGTACTCTTTTTTTTTTTTTTTTTTAATCAACTGGTGCCAGAAAGTTAAACAGATTTGTAAACTACTTCTATTTAAACCCTTCCAGTACTTATCAGCTGCTGTATGCTGCAGAGGAAGTCGTGTAGTTCTTTCCAGTCTGACCACAGTGCTCTGTGCTGACACCTCTGTCCGTGTCAGGAACTGTCCAGAGTAAGAGCAAATCCTTACAGCAAACCTCTCCTGCTCTGGACAATTCCTGACACGGACAGAGGTGGCAGCAGAGAGCACTGTGGTCAGACTGGAAAGAACTACACAACTTCCTGTGAAGCATACAGCAGCTGATAAGTACTGGAAGGGTTTAGATTTTTAAATAGAAGTAATTTACAAATTTATTAAATTTTCTGGCACCAGTTGATTTAAAAAAAATAAAATAAAATAAAAATAAAAAAAAGATATAGTTTTTCACTGGAGTACCCCTTTAAGAGACTCTGCTATCAATTAGGTGGGGGACCCAAATACGTTAATATCTCAAGGACTTATGGCAGTGTTTTCCAACCAGGAAGCCTCCAGCTGTTGCAAAACTACAACTCCCAGCATGCCCGGACAGCCGTTGGCTGTCCGGGCATGCTGGGGGTTGTAGTTTTGCAACAGCTGGAGGCACACTGGTTGGGAAACACTGCCATAGGGTGAGGCCCAGTGTACCGTACCTGCTCCCTTCATGAATTCTTGATAGCGCTGCCCCCATTCTGAGAGGACCTCCATCTTCACAGTTGTTCACAACCTGAAGAGACACAAACGTTACAGTTCATTGACAAAAAAGCAGAAAAAGTTATTTCAAAATATATAATGTGCAGACGTGCTTGCCCCCCACTTATAATAGGCCACACCCCTAAATCTAATGCCCCCTAAACCCATATCCGTGCCCCCCCCTTATAATAGGCCACACCCCTAAATCTAATGCCCTCTAAAGCCATATCCGTGCCCCCCCTTATAATAGGCCACACCCCTAAATCTAATGCCCCCTAAAGCCATATCCGTGCCCCCCACTTATAATAGGCCACACCCCTAAATCTAATGCCCCCTAAAGCCATATCCGTGCCCCCCCTTATAATAGGCCACACTTCCTCTTCCGGAGTGCTATGTGAAGAAATAGGTGCCAGTGCTGAAGTCTATCCGATTATACACATGACCCGCCGGAGCACCCGTCTGTGACTATGAACACCAGGGGCCCGGAACGGTGCTCCGGCAGGTCCCGATCATAAATCAAAATCATTAAATCACAGCACAGACAGAAGTCTGGGAACCGATTCAGCTGTTTCTTTATTGCATCCAAGTGCCAGTTCCTTGTCCCTTCACTAATACGAGGGGGGGGGGGGGGGGGCGGGGGCGGGACACCATTTGAGGGCGCGGTGCCGGATGCAAAGACCAATGTGTCTCCGCATGACCTGCACAATGCCAATGCAAGTGCACGCACCCAAGCAGCAGCTGACCCTAAACCGCCAAGGATCTCTGGAAAAAAAAAGTCAATATGAAAGGGGATATCCAGGAATAGAAAAAACAGAGCTAATTTCTTTCATAAAACCGCTCCCGTGCCTGTCTCCAGGTTGGGTGTTGTTCTGCAGTTCAGTTCCACGGAAGTGAATGGAGACAAGTTGTAAAACACACAACCTGTTTTTGAAAGAAATTAGCTTCATGATAAACCGCCCCCCGGACTTTATTTTTTATTATTTTTTAGTTTTCTACCTTGATATTTCTCTGTATTTTCTGCTCAGTCTCAGTCAGATTCACAGACTGGGAAGGGGCGTTCCCCAGCAGGCGTGACATCATCTGAAGCCATACAGGGGAGAACTTCCTCCCTCACTCTGCTACACACAGCCCAAAGCAGTTCAGTGTGAGATGAGCTATGATTGGCTAAGGCTGCACATCCCCCCCTCTTGGCATTTCCTGATTTTGGACTTCTGCCATGCCAGCAGGAGTCCAAAGTCTGTGCGAGGGATGAGGTGAAATGTGATCTGGACAAGTAGTGAGACACCTAGTGGCAGCTTCTTTAAAGGGGTATTCCAGGCAAAAAATTTTTTTTATATATCAACTGGCTCCGGAAAGTTAAACAGATTTGAAATTACTTCTATTAAAAAAAATCTTAATCCTTCCAATAGTTATTAGCTTCTGAAGTTGAGTTGCTGTTTTCTGTCTAACTGCTTTCTGATGACTCACGTCCCGGGAGCTGTGCAGCTCCTATGGGGATATTTTCCCATCATGCACAGCTCCCGGGACGTGACATCATCATTGAGCAGTTAGACAGAAAACTTCAGAAGCTAATAACTATTGGAAGGATTAAGATTTTTTAATAGAAGTAATTTACAAATTTGTTTAATTTTCCAGAGCCAGTTGATATATATATATATATATATATATATATATATATATATATATATATATATATATATATATATAAAAAAGTTTTTGCCTAGAAATCCCCTTTAAAACACAAATAAAACATAGAAAACTTCATTTTTTTTAAACAAAAAGTACATTAGAAAGATTCCTTATTTACTATAAACAGTGCAATAGCTAAAATTAGTTTTAATGACAGCGCCGGTTTAATGTCCGGAAGACTACAAGAGGCGACGATCACTATGAGGTCCCTATTGGGTCACTTGTCTTATCAGCATAGTCACTGACAACAAGCAGAGATCTTACATGCCTATATTCAGCTCATGAGTTACATTTGCAAATAATTCATCACATTAAAAGTTTCTTGTATAGAACGATAAAACATGGACTCCCCGGATTAGCCAAGTACAGCACTTCTGCCAGTCATGCCCAGGGGGCGCTGCCGAGTCCACCATTGTTGGACACATTTTCTGTAGTCCTCCACATCTCCCAAGAAAAGAGAATTTTGCAGCCCCCGGGATGAAAGAGGGCAGCTATTACTCCCCCATACTGTACACTGCAGCTCCTCTTCTTCAGGCTGGCTGCTGTGTATAAGCACAAGCTCAGCAGGAATTGGCGCACGTGCACGCAGAGCTGGTTCTGTTTTAGCAAAGACAAACACCTTTCACTGCTCCACCTCCTCTTTTTAAAAGATTAAAATCTTGGAGTAATTGAAAAACACCCAAAAATAAGATTTGTTATCTTCAGATCATCATCTGGCGACTTTATAAACGCCCCACAATCTGCCCTACAGGGGACGCCCTTCTGGCTCCTTGGAGCGTGACTAATCGAGAGGCGTCACTGCAGGGTGATGTGCGGCGATAAGCGGCTGTCACATAGATGAGACACCGCAGGGACGAGACGACCGTCAGCCCAAATGAAGGGAGACAGGGACTGGGTCATCCGGGGACACTAAAAGAGGACGTCCAGCGGTACGGATGGCTGGAAATTCATTTACCGTATCGTGAAAGGTTCTCCAGCTTTCTAATACAATACATTTTTGCGCAGTTTTTTTTTTTCTGGTCGGGGTTTTCTGTGTCTAATTTAAAGGGATTATCCAGAAATATATATATATATATATTATATGTATACCTCAACTGGCTCCAGAAAGTTAAACAGATTTGTAAATTACTTCTATTAAAAAAAAATCTTAATCCTTTCAGTACTTATGAGCTGCTGAAGTTGAGTTGTTCTTTTCTGGCTAAGTGCTCTCTGATGACACGTGTCTCGGGAACTGTCCAGTTTAGAAGCAAATCCCCATAGCAAACCTCTTCTACTCTGTGCAGTTCCCGAGACAGACAGAGATGTCAGCAGAGAGCACTGTTGCCAGACAGAAAAGAACAACTCAACTTCAGCAGCTGATAATTATTGGAAGGATTAAGATTCTTTTAATAGAAGTATTTACAAATCTGTTTAAATTTCTGGAGCCAGTTGATAAAAATAAAGTTTTTTTCCTGGAATACCCCTTTAAGAGAGGTGCATTTCCCACATCCTAGGGAGTAGGACTTGCACACAATTTTTGTGGAAAAATATATTATATTTAGATATAATATACACGATTATCTGCGCAAAAATAAAAAAATTATTGTGCAAAAATATTCGCAAATAAGGCGCACGCTCTTCCAAGCTGGAAAACTCTGCTAAGAAAAAAATTTATGCAGCTGTTGCAAAACTACAACTCCCAGAATGCCCGAACAGCCAAAGGCTGTTCGGGCATGCTGGGAGTTGTAGTTTTGCAACAGCTGGAGGCACCCTGGTTGGGAAACATCGGCCTAAGCCTGTCTGGGCATGCTGGGAGTTGTAGTGTTGCAAAAGATGGAAAACACTGGTCTACAGCTGTCAAGGCATACTGAGAGTTGTAGTTTTGCAACAGCTGGAGGCACACTGGTAGTAAAACACTTGCTTAGAAGATCCTCTTGAGTGGAAAAACAAAAACACAAAAATGGAGAAAGCAGAATTTTTTTCGTTACAATGTATCAGTCAGGAGTCCAGAGGAAGTGTCCAGACTGGATACAACTGAAACAAACCCCCAGCTGTGAGAAGTATTGGGTGAAAAGGGTTAAAGCCTCTGCATGTAAGGAAGTATGTTTTCATTCACTGACAGCAAGCAGATATCTTGCAAATAGTCCAGAACTGAAATAAGTATGATAGAAACTTGCAAAACTTTTCTATATACAATAGTTAAAAGGGGGTGATAATCAGATTAAAAAGGCGTCGGGGGGGGGGGGGGGGGGAATCCAACCTCAGGGGCTCCCATCAATCACGAGAACGGAGACCCCTTGTCCCCCCTAAGTAAATGACGCCGGAGCAAGCAATGTCCGACTGATACTACATTAACACTACCAGCTATCTTCCCAGTCCAATAGTCCGAAGGGGTCTTCCCTGCCCTCCCCCTGCACCTCCGGAGGGGTCTTCCCTGCCCTCCCCCTGCACCTCCGGAGGGGTCTTCCCTGCCCTCCCCCTGCACCTCCGGAGGGGTCTTCCCTGCCCTCCCCCTGCACCTCCGGAGGGGTCTTCCCTGCCCTCCCCCCTGCACCTCCGGAGGGGTCTTCCCTGCCCTCCCCCTGCACCTCCGGAGGGGTCTTCCCTGCCCTCCCCCTGCACCTCCGGAGGGGTCTTCCCTGCGCTCCCCCTGCACCTCCGGAGGGGTCTTCCCTGCCCTCCCCCTGCACCTCCGGAGGGGTCTTCCCTGCCCTCCCCCTGCACCTCCGGAGGGGTCTTCCCTGCCCTCCCCCTGCACCTCCGGAGGGGTCTTCCCTGCCCTCCCCCTGCACCTCCGGAGGGGTCTTCCCTGCCCTCCCCCTGCACCTCCGGAGGGGTCTTCACTGCCCTCCCCCTGCACCTCCGGAGGGGTCTTCACTGCCCTCCCCCTGCACCTCCGGAGGGGTCTTCACTGCCCTCCCCCTGCACCTCTGTGGGGTCTTCCCTGCGCTCCCCCTGCACCTCTGGAGGGGTCTTCACTGCCCTCCCCCTGCACCTCTGTGGGGTCTTCCCTGCGCTCCCCCTGCACCTCTGGAGGGGTCTTCCCTGCCCTCCCCCTGCACCTCTGTGGGGTCTTCCCTGCGCTCCCCCTGCACCTCTGTGGGGTCTTCATTGCGCTCCCCCTGCACCTCTGTGGGGTCTTCACTGCGCTCCCCCTGCACCTCTGTGGGGTCTTCACTGCGCTCCCCCTGCACCTCTGTGGGGTCTTCACTGTACCCATCTTGCACCTCTGGAGGGGTCTTCACTGTGCTCCCCCTGCACCTCCGGAGGGGTCTTCACTGTACCCACCTTGCACCTCCGGAGGGGTCTTCCCTGCCCTCCCCCTGCACCTCCGGAGGGGTCTTCCCTGCCCTCCCCCTGCACCTCCGGAGGGGTCTTCCCTGCCCTCCCCCTGCACCTCCGGAGGGGTCTTCACTGCCCTCCCCCTGCACCTCCGGAGGGGTCTTCACTGCCCTCCCCCTGCACCTCCGGAGGGGTCTTCCCTGCCCTCCCCCTGCACCTCCGGAGGGGTCTTCCCTGCCCTCCCCCTGCACCTCCGGAGGGGTCTTCCCTGCCCTCCCCCTGCACCTCCGGAGGGGTCTTCCCTGCGCTCCCCCTGCACCTCCGGAGGGGTCTTCCCTGCGCTCCCCCTGCACCTCCGGAGGGGTCTTCACTGCGCTCCCCCTGCACCTCTGGAGGGGTCTTCACTGCGCTCCCCCTGCACCTCTGGAGGGGTCTTCACTGCTCTCCCCCTGCACCTCTGGAGGGGTCTTCACTGCGCTCCCCCTGCACCTCTGTGGGGTCTTCACTGCGCTCCCCCTGCACCTCTGTGGGGTCTTCACTGTGCTCCCCCTGCACCTCTGTGGGGTCTTCACTGCGCTCCCCCTGCACCTCTGTGGGGTCTTCACTGCGCTCCCCCCTGCACCTCTGTGGGGTTATCACTGCGCTCCCCCCTGCACCTCTGTGGGGTCTTCACTGCGCTCCCCCTGCACCTCTGTGGGGTCTTCACTGCGCTCCCCCTGCACCTCTGTGGGGTCTTCACTGCGCTCCCCCTGCACCTCTGTGGGGTCTTCACTGCGCTCCCCCCTGCACCTCTGTGGGGTTATCACTGCGCTCCCCCCTGCACCTCTGTGGGGTCTTCACTGCGCTCCCCTGCACCTCTGTGAGGTCTTCACTGCCCTCCCCCTGCACCTCTGTAGGGTCTTCACTGCCCTCCCCCTGCACCTCTGTGGGGTCTTCACTGCGCTCCCCCTGCACCTCTGTGGGGTCTTCACTGTACCCATCTTGCACCTCTGGAGGGGTCTTCACTGCGCTCCCCCTGCACCTCCGGAGGGGTCTTCACTGTACCCACCTTGCACCTCTGTGGGGTCTTCACTGTAGCTACCTTGCACCTCTGTGGAGTCTTCACTGTACCCACCTTGCACCTCTGTGGGGTCTTCACTGTACCCACCTTGCACCTCTGGAGGGGTCTTCACTGTACCCACCTTGCACCTCTGGAGGGGTCTTCACTGTACCCACCTTGCACCTCTGGAGGGGTCTTCACTGTACCCACCTTGCACCTCTGGAGGGGTCTTCACTGTACCCACCTTGCACCTCTGGAGGGGCTGGAACAGGTTGGGGAGGTCTCTGTTTTCCTGTAATTATCAGCTTTAGATCGTCCCATCTGATAGACTCTATATCCAGGCTTGTCTGTGCAGTGCGGCCCACGCAGCGTTCCCAAGGGCCGGAGGGGATGTCTCTCCTCTCCGCCCTTCCCTGACAGTCACAGCCAGGTGATGACATAAGACGGGGCGAAGCAGGAAGTCACCTGGTGATGTCGGGCCCCACTCATCCCTGGACTCTTCCTCAACCTTGCCCTTTGTCACAGATTCTTCATTCTTATTTTGCTACAAACAACGGTGAAGAATTCTGCACCCCCCACAATTCACACTACCCAAATTATGCACAGATTCCTCCTGCAGCAGCTTCCAATCAATCTCAATGGGACTCTGCTGCTTAGTTCACAAGATGTTTAAAGTCCCGTAGTGGAAGATTGAACATGTTGCGCATCATACATTAAGGGAATTTTTAAAAGGGTGCGCAATGGTGGAAGAGACGTGCATTTCACATATCATACGCCATGAAATATATTATATATATATATATATATATATACACACACACACACACAGATAAATGCTCCAGGTCTCTCTGCGCACACTAGGCCGCTCCCCCTCCAAATGCAAAAAAATTATTAAAAAAAATATTCTGCAACAAAAATCTTAAAAAGCTGGAAAATTACAAAAAAAATTGCGCAAAACCAATGATGTCAATAAACAAACTCCCCTGTCCTGATCTAATATACTTGTCACATATGGATTAAATACAGTTTAGATCAGTGTTTCCCAACCAGGGTGCCTCCAGCTGTTGCAAAAATACAACTCCCAGCATGCCCGGACAGCCTTTGGCTGTCCGGGCAAGCTGGGAGTTGTAGTTTTGCAACAGCTGGAGGCACCCTGGTTGGGAAACACCAGTCTAAGGCTCTCTGGGCATGCTGAGAGTTGTAGTGTTACAACTAATGAAGGCGGAATCCGCCGGAGATCTCCCATCTGTCAATGAGACAACGCTAAAAACCGAATGTGGATAGTTTCTTCTCAGCGCAGAAGAACAATTTTCTCACTGAATTTCCCCAGTGTGAATGGACCCTTAGGAGATTTCCACACAGGCTTAACCCCTTAAAGGACCCTTAAAGGATTTTTCTACTTTCGTTTTTTCCTCCTTACCTTTAAAAAAAATAATTATTAGTATTTCAATTTTGCACCTAAAAATCCATATGATGCTTATTTTTTGCGCCACCAATTCTACTTTGTAATGACATCAGTCATTTTATCCAAAAATCTACGGTGAAATGAAAAAAAAAATTGTGCGACAAAATTGAAGAAAAAAACGCCATTTTGTAATTTTTGTGGCTTCTGTTTCTACGCAGTGCATATTTCGGTAAAAATGACACCTTATCATTATTCTGTAGGTTCATACGATTAAAATGATCCCCGACTTATATAGGTTGGATTTTGTCTTCTGGAAAAAATCATAACTACATGCAGGAAAATTTATACGTTTAAAATTTGTCAAACATTTTTATTTTCTGACCCCTGTAAGTTTTTTATTATTTTTTCGCGTACGGGGCGGTATGAGGGCTTATTTTTTGTGCCGTGATCTGAAGTTTTTAGTGGTACCATTTATGTATTGATCAGACTTTTTAATTGCTTTTTATTCATTTTTTCATGAAATACGCTATTTTGGACTTTGGAATTTTTTTTTGACCGTGCGGTTTAATTAACGATATATTTTTTTAATTCGGACATTTCCGCATGCGGCGATACCACATATGTTTATTTTTATTAACAGTTTTTTTTTATGGGAAAAAGGGGGGGGGGATATTCAAACTTTTATTAGGGAAATGGTTAAATGATCTTTAGTCACTTTATTTTTTTGCAATGTTATAGCTCCCATAGGAGACTATTACACTGCACACACTGATCTCTTATACTGATCATTGTTATCCCATAGGAGACTATTACACTGCACACACTGATCTCTTATACGGATCATTGTTATCCCATAGGGACCTATAACAATGCACACACTGATCTCTTATACTGATCATTGTTATCCCATAGGAGACTATAACACTGCACATACTGATCTCTTATACTGATCATTGTTATCCCATAGGAGACTATAACACTGCACACACTGATCTTTTACATTGATTTATTTATTTATATAGCGCCTACAGATTCCGCAGCGCTTACAATTATGGGGTACAATAGTTCCATTGATCCAATAGTTCCAATAGTAAACATTGATCATTATTACCCCATAAGGGGCTATAACACTGCACACACTGATCTTTTACATTGATCAATGGTTTCCCATAGGAAACCATTGATCGATGATACTGCCGCTTGACTGCTCATGCCTGGATCTCAGGCACTGAGCAGTCTTTCGGCGATCGGACGCGAGGAGGTTCCCCTTACCTGCTTCCTGGTGTCCTTCAGCTGTTCGGGACGCCACAATTTCACTGCGTGGTCCCGAACAGCCCCCAGAGCTAACAGGCATTAGTTTACTTTCACTTTAGAGGTGACGATCAATTTGAATGCCGCGTCTAAAGGGTTAATAGCGCACAGCACTAGAGGCAGTGGCCCCGCGTTATAGAATGGGAGCGGACTCATGGCGTAAAGGTATGCCCTGGGTCCTTAAGTGGTTAAAGGGGTACTCCAATGGAAAAAAAAATTTCATATCAACTGTCTCCAGAAAGTTAAGGACTTTTGCTGGGGGTTGCATAAACTGATGTCTTCAGAGGTCGCAGAGTTTGCGCATTCATCAGATTATAGTAATCTATAGTGTACGGTGTCCCTTTTAGGATAGTCAGTCGTCCCGCCTCCTCCCTCACACCAATCTCCGTCCTCCATCAGCCACAACTCCCTCCTCCCTCATCCGAAACTCCCTCATCCAAAACGCCGTCAGGCCTCAGACGATTCTCCCTCAGACGCAACTTCCTGCCGCATGGGAGCCGACGCTGTGAAACTTGCAAGTGTACTACAGACACTACATGTGCTACAGAGTCTGTATAGCAGAGCCGACAATGAATAGCGTGTACAGCAGAACCCGTATAGCAGAGAGCCGACACTGACTCGGCTCTGCTACACGGCAGGAAAGTTTTTCATCTGAGGGATGATGGAGTTTTGGAGGAGAGACTTTAGGATGACAAAAGGAGAGAGGAGGGAGTTATGCCCGACGCCTACCGGAGATTGGCCCGAGGGAGGAGGCGGGACGCCGTTTCACCTGACGGAGGACGGAGTTACGGCTGACGACCATTGGTCCCAGGGAGGAGGTGGGACACTGTTTCACCTGACGGAGTTACAGCTGACGATGTCCTAAAATTTACACCGTAATAGTGGATCTTATCAAACCAGTGCAAGGCAACCCACAGCGCTCCAGTGGTTACAACTACAACTCCCATCATGCTTGACTGTTGCTAATCAAGTTTTCGTTAAAGGGGTATTCCAGGCCAAAACATTTTTTTTTATATATCAACTGGCTCCGGAAAGTTAAACAGATTTGTAAATTACTTCTATTAAAAAATCTTAATCCTTCCAATAGTTATTAGCTTCTGAAGTTGAGTTGTTGTTTTCTGTCTAACTGCTTTCTGATGACTCACGTCCCGGGAGCTGTCCAGCTCCTATGGGGATATTTTCCCATCATGCACAGCTCCCGGGACATGACATCATCATTGAGCAGTTAGACAGAAAACTTGAAAAGCTAATAGCTATTGGAAGGATTAAGATTTTTAATAGAAGTAATTTACAAATCTGTTTAACTTTCCGGAGCCAGTTGATATATAAAAAAAAAAGTTTTTGCCTGGAATACCCCTTTAAAACCTATGTCAGATAAAGTGTCTATAAGAGTCATAGAGCTTCTAGTAACATCTGGGCTCAAGGTCTAAGGCAGTGTTTCCCAACCAGGTTGCCTCCAACTGTTGCAAAACTACAACCCCCAGCATGCCCGGACAGCTATCAGCTGTCCGGGCATGCTGGGTGTTGTAGTTTTGCAACAGCTGGAGGCATCCTGGTTGGGAAACACTGCAATAAGGACTTGAAATATTCACTTATTGGGGAAGAGTCCCTTAATAATAAGCTGATAACACGATGTTCCCTGTTGGGACCCCCCAGTGCACTGTAGCTAAAGGGGGCGCAGAAGTAGTAGTTGCCCCAAAGGTCCCCGATGCTGAAGACATCCGTATTATACCTAGCACATGGTCGTGGGGGGGGGGGGGGGGGGATCTTGTGCACCATTTGCACTAGGACCCAATGTTGGAGATGGCAGTTACTGTAGTGGTACAATCACATACAGATGTAGCAGAGCTGAACTTGCAATGCAGCATTTTTGTAGACCCCACTGTGTGATGTCACATGATAGGGGGGGGGGGGGGGGGTCGGTGCGTTTAATACAGAGGCTCAGGTCCTACTTTCTACTCGGTTTCCACAGAGATGATGGGAAAGTTGTGAAATGACAACACGAGGTGACGTATGCCGGCGGTATGGAAGCTTCCGGGTACGACGTCTATTTTTAGTCTCTGCTCCATGTGATCGGTCCAGACCGATTCTCCAGTGTAACTTGTGGTCACGAAGGACAATAATGAAGGGACGTTCCTAAAAAGTTCTGCAGCTGAAGACACGAGGCAGAGAATGGAGAACGCGATACATCCCTGCACCCAGGTCAGCCTTGTAACATGTAGAATTAATTGTTTGAGGCGCTAATGTTACCATCAATGGGGGGGGTAAGAGGTTTCAGACAAACATTGGTGCTGCTGGTCCCCCATAGCTGTGCCCGGCACTACAGAACCTGAGGAGGGGGCTCAGTCGTAGTATCTGGAACAGCTGCCTCACCTTTAATGGGAAAAGGTCAAACATTGATGGCCTCTCCGCCCCCAGTACCCGTGTTGTCCGATAGGAGGAGGACGACATTAAAGGGTAACTCAACCCAACATAACCCTTTATATTCTGGGACTTTACACCGAGGACCCTCTGAGCAGCATATACCATATATTACAGTCCACTGGTCTCTATAGGAGCTCACAAAACTGCTGCAAAATAACAGCTACACTGTTTCAGTTGGAGGACGCTCCGCCCCAGACTAAGAGCTCCGCCCTTGACTAAGAGCTCCGCCCTTGACTAAGAGCTCCGCCCTTGACTAAGAGCTCCGCCCTTGACTAAGAGCTCCGCCCTTGACTAAGAGCTCCGCCCTTGACTAAGAGCTCCGCCCTTGACTAAGAGCTCCGCCCCAGCATTAGAAAAGCCATATATAGATACAGTATATTCTCTAAACAAGTGTTTCCCAACCAGTATGCCTCTATTCCATCATCCTAACCTGAATCCTAACAGAATATACATAAATTATATGCATATACACACATTCTTTAAAATTAGGTTGTTTTATTTATTTATTTTTGGAAAAGCTGGGTGATGTTTTAGTCTCTCCACAGATGAGTGCTGTAGTACGGAAATCAAAATGCACTTGAAAATTTCTCGTCTTTGGGGAGCCTTAGGGTATGTTCACATGTACGGGATCTGCTGCATATTTTCTGCAGCCGATTTTGCTACCTATTGAAGTTAATGGGTAGCAAAATCAGCAGCGCAAAATATGCAGCAGATCCTGTACGCGTGAATATACCCATAGGCTGGATTTTTTTATTTATTCTTCGTTCTTTTAAATATATTTAATTTCTATATTGCTATAACAAATTATTGTCAATGTTGTCAGTATTTTTTTCTTTTCCAGAAGGCAGCAATGTGTTCTGGATTTGGCATTTAAAAAAAAACAAAAAAAAAAAACCTATTATATATTTTTATTATTTACCTAGTGCCCTTGGCTCCAGGACGCTGAACACACGATAAGGGTTACAATACCTAACACAAATACAATGACCACTGACTGCGACACAGTAAATGACAGACTGATATGGAAGAGGGAGGGCCCTGCCTACAAAGGGTTACAAGATACAAGATTTTTTTCTTTATAAGAATTTTTCTATACAAACACAAAAAACCTGTATGTACAAAATATAAAATAATAAACGTGGAGCCGTTGTCAGCGCCGGCAGATAGGTAGTTCTAATCTCTGATCAATAACGTAAAAATCCGAAGCCACCGCGCAGGTGACCCCATCGACCTCGGCCGCAGTCGCCGCACTTATCTGCTGAATATTTATTATCTACAATATTTTTCCTGCAGGAAAAATCATAAACAGGAGCAGAAAATCAGCCCCATGGAGGAACCCAGAGCCGCCTGCTGTCACCACCACCCCCGAATACTATTTATATCGCAGATAGTGCAGGGGGAGTTTTTGGCGCGCAGTCACCATCATCCACCCAACCGGGCAAACTTGATGACTCAACTGTAACAAAAACTCAGCTCTGCTACATCTGTATACATCTAGTATCACAGAACAGCTGGTGACAACGCTGTATGGAAACAATTTGCACGCTGGTGCGGGGGCCATTGGCGGTGGTGCGGGGCCGGGGGCATTGGCAGTGGTGCGGGGGGGGGGGGGGGCATTGGCGGTGGTGCGGGGGGGGGCCATTGGCGGTGGTGCAGGGGGGGGCCATTGGAGGTGGTGCAGGGGGGGGGGCCATTGGCGGTGGTGCAGGGGGGGGGGCCATTGGCGGTGGTGCAGGGGGGGGGCCATTGGCGGTGGTGTGGGGCCATTGGCAGTGGTGCGGGGGGGGGGGGGCCCTTTGGCGGTGGTGCAGGGGGGGGGCCATTGGCGGTGGTGCAGGGGGGGGCCATTGGCGGTGGTGCAGGGGGGGGGGCCATTGGCGGTGGTGTGGGGCCATTGGCAGTGGTGCGGGGGGGGGCCATTGGCGGTGGTGCGGGACCCATTGGCGGTGGTGCGGGGGGAGCCATTGGCAGTGGTGCGGGGGGGGGGGGGGGCCATTGGCGGTGGTGAGGGGGGGGGCCATTGGCGGTGGTGCGGGGGGGCCCCTTTGGCGGTTGTGCAGGGGGGGCGGCCCCTTTGGCGGTTGTGCAGGGGGGGCCATTGGCGGTGGTGCAGGGGGGGGCCATTGGCGGTGGTGCAGGGGGGGGCCATTGGCGGTGGTGCAGGGGGGGGCCATTGGTGGTGGTGCAGGGGGGGGCCATTGGCGGTGGTGCAGGGGGGGGCCATTGGCGGTGGTGCAGGGGGGGGCCATTGGCGGTTGTGCAGGGGGGGGCCATTGGCGGTGGTGCAGGGGGGGGGCCATTGGCGGTGGTGCAGGGGGGGGCCATTGGCGGTGGTGCAGGGGGGGGCCATTGGCAGTGGTGCGGGGGGGGCCATTGGCAGTGGTGCGGGGGGGGCCATTGGCAGTGGTGCGGGGGGGGGGCCATTGGCGGTGGTGCGGGGGGGGCATTGGCGGTAGTGCGGGGGGGGCATTGGCGGTAGTGCGGGGGGGCCCATTAGCGGTAGTGCGGGGGGGGCCATTGGTGGTGGTGCGGGGGGGGCCCTTTAGCGATGGTGCAGGGGGGGGGCCATTGGCGGTGGTGCAGGGGGGGGGGCATTGGCGGTGGTGCGGGGGGGGGGGGCATTGGCGGTGGTGCGGGGTCATTGTGCCTGGGATCAGTTTCCACTGGCAGGAAAGACAACAGGAAAAGAAAGTGAATACAGCCTGAAGAGGTCAGCGCAGAGCGGGGGGGGGGGGGGGTCAGGCTGTCGGGGCAAATATGATGAGAGGTGTAGTCACAGGAGAGATAAATATAAACTGATGCTGGAATAACTGGCTATAAGATCATAATAGAGGTTGTAGTTCCACAATAATAAGGAGTAAGGCCATGCTGGGAGCTGTAGTCTCATGATAGCTGGATGTAAAGTCACACTGGGAGTTGTAGTTCCACGATAGTTAAATGTAAAGTCATGCTGGATTATGATAGCTTGATGTCAGGTCATGCTGGGAGTTGTAGTCTCACAATAGCTTGATGTAAGTTCATGCTAGGAGTTGTAGTCTCATTACAACTGGATGTAAAGGTCATGCTGGGAGCTGTAGTCTCATGATAGCTGGATGTAAAGTCACACTGGAAGTTGTAGTTCCACGATAGCTAAATGTAAAGTCATGCTGGATTATGATAGCTGGATGTAAAGGTCATGCTGGGAGTAGTAGTTTTATTACAGCTGGATGTCAGGTCATGCTGTGAGTAGTAGTCTCACGATAGCTGGATGTAAAGGTCATGCTGGGAGTTGTAGTCTCATTACAGCTGGAGTTGTAGTCTCATTACAGCTGGATGTCAGGTCATGTTGGGAGTTGTAGTCTCACGATAGCTGGAAGAACATCCAGGATTTCAGTCCGGCACACAACAGGTCTACATGATAACCAAATGCTTAAAAATAATGACACCCTCATTCACTCACCTCTCTGATCTCAGTCTTCCTTCTGGAGCAATCGTCAGGTGATCACTGCAGCCAATCAGTGGCCTCGGTGGTCATGAGCCACTCTGTTGCCGCGGGAGATTTATGAAAACCTGTGTAGAGGTGCAGTTGCCCATAGCAACCAATCAGATTGCTTCTTTCATTTTTCAAAAGGCCTCTGAAAACTGAAAGAAGAGATCTGATTGGTTGCTATGGGCAACTGCTCCTCTATACAGGATTTCATAGATCTCCCCCACTAGTGACCGGAGCCACGATGCCACGTACGGCTCATGACCACCAAGGCCACTGATTGGTCATGTGATGACCGCTCCAAGAGGACTGAACGGGGGTCAGTGTGGGATCGGAGGCGAGGGACTGCTGCTTTATTACTCTAAACCAGTGTTTCCCAACCAGTGTGCCTCCAGCTGTTGCAAAACTACAACTTCCAGCATGCCCGGACAGCCTTTGTAGTTTTGCAACCGCTGGAGGCACCCCGGTTGGGAAACACTGCCCTACGGCTGTCAGGGAATGCTGGGAGTTGTAGTTTCGCAATAGCTGGAGGGAAACTGGTTGGGGAAACACTGGCAATTGGCTGTCCGGACCTGCTGGGAGTTGTAGTTTTGCAACAGCTGGAGGCACCCCGGTTGGGAAACACAGCTCTAAATCATTTGGGACTCTAATGCTAAAGCACAGATAATCCCTTTAAGTCCCAAAGGCCTAACATCCCTTTATCTCTTCATTGAAGTCAGCCATACAATAGTCTACTGGAGCTCCTCTCCTTATCCCCCATGCACGTGCACGCTTGGTTTCATTGAGCATGCACATGTTTTCAATACAGACAGCACTGGGAGCAGCTTCTTCCCAGGAATAAATGGGATTGTGCGGTTGATCGTATGTTAGGAGATGCAGTTTTGCCCCAGGTTGGGAAACGTGGCTTTAGATGGTCGGTGGGCACTGCTTATATGGGTGGGCTCGGCTGACGTGTCTACGGCTGGTGCTACATCGGGGGTCACATGGCCACAATAATCGCTGTGTAACAAGTAGGTAAATGGGGTCACACAGATGGATTCACAACACGACCCCATTCACTGACCTTAGGGGCGACGCAGCAATCTTTGGTCATGCAGCAAAAAATAAAAATCGCCATCTTGTCCCAGCCTATTGTGTATATCTTGTGCCATAACAGCTGCCCGGGCCTGCTAGGTGCGGTAGTTTTGAAACAGCTGGAGGCCCCCTGGTCGGGAAACACTAATATAGGGAGTCACCAGTGAAGAGGGCGCCCTACGAACTCTCCAGTGCCTCCTCTTAACCATCACAAACTGGAGGGCGACTACAACCTCTATCTCCACCACTGCAAAGTAGGAATGTAGTAGCAGCATTCTGCATCAACCACAAGTCCCAGCCCGACTATCTCTCTGGGACTTGCTGGGGGGTCTTCCAGGGGGGGGTCACCTATTACAGGTCACGTTCCAGGGGGGTCAACTATTACAGGTCACGTTCCGGGGGGGGGGGGGGTCACCCATTACAGGTCACGTTCCGGGGGGGGGGGGGGGGGGTCACCCATTATAGGTCACGTTCCGGGGGGGGGTCACCCATTACAGGTCACGTTCCAGGGGGGTCACCTATTACAGGTCACGTTACGGTGGGGTCAACAATCATTACAGGTCACGTTCTGGGCCGGGGGGGGGGGGGGGGGGAGGAACACCTATTACAGGTCACGTTTCAGGGGGGGGGTCACCTATTACAGGTCACATTCCGGGGGGGTCACCCATTTCAGGTCACGTACCGGGGGGGGGGGGGGTCACCCATTACAGGTCACGTTCCAGGGGGGTCAACTATTACAGGTCACGTTCCGGTGGGGTCAATCATTACAGGTCACGTTCTGGGCCGGGGGGTGGGGAGGAACACCTATTACAGGTCACGTTTCAGGGGGGGGGTCACCTATTACAGGTCACATTCCGGGGGGGGGTCACCTATTACAGGTCACATTCCGGGGGGGGGGGGGGGGTCACCTATTACAGGTCACGTTCCGGGGGGGGAGGTCACCTATTACAGGACACGTTCCAGGGGGGGTCACCTATTACAGGTCACGTTCCAGTTCCAGGAGGAGTCATCTATTACAGGGGGCTCACCTATTGCGGGTCACATTTCAGGTGGTCATCTATCACAGGTCACATTCCAGGGAAGTCACTTATTACAGGTCACGTTCCGGGGGGGGGGTCACCTATTGCAGGTCACTTATTACAGGTCACATTCCAGGGAAGTCACTTATTACAGGTCACGTTCCGGGGGGGGGGGGGGGGTCACCTATTACAGATTACATTATTGGGATCACCTAGAAGAGGTCACTTTCCAGCTTTCCAGAGGGGGTCACCTATTACACAACACTTTTCAGAGAGGTCACATTCTGGGGTCACCTATTACAGGTCACGTTCCAGTTCCAGGAGGAGTCATCTATTACAGGGGGCTCACCTATTGCGGGTCACATTTCAGGTGGTCATCTATCACAGGTCACATTCCAGGGAAGTCACTTATTACAGGTCACGTTCCGGGGGGGGGGGGGGGGTCACCTATTGCAGGTCACTTATTACAGGTCACATTCCAGGGAAGTCACTTATTACAGGTCACGTTCCGGGGGGGGGGGGGGGTCACCTATTACAGATTACATTATTGGGATCACCTAGAAGAGGTCACTTTCCAGCTTTCCAGAGGGGGTCACCTATTACACAACACTTTTCAGAGGTCACATTCTGGGGTCACCTATTACAGGTCACGTTCCGGGGGTCAGCGGGTGCCCGTTTTTGTGGTGTGGCATCATGCGGACTCCAGGTCTCCAGCCTGGTTACACGAGCGTCCACCTCACACACCCAGCCCTTGTATCTTCACAACAATTACCAGTCACCGTGCAAAGAATGTGAATCACAAACACGTTCACACCCAGATTTTTTATTGTGACACGAGAGAAAGGTGACGTAACGCCCACGGTGCAGGATACACACAGGCTATGGAGGTTTCCAGTCTACATGCCAAGGTGTGTGGGTGAGGAGCTTCGCTTTACTTCATCACAATGGACGTGTAGGCGCATGCCGTACGTTGTTCTCTGGTATCAGCCATTTCAGGCAGACCAATATCTACACGACCTCACATCACCTATGTCAAGTCCTGACCTGTTACCGCCATAGGAGACGACGCCTGTAGATGTGATGTCCCTTTAAGTTACGATACTAATGCACAGGAAATACATTGCGCAGGAAGGAAGCGGAGGGGGAAGAGTTTTTTTCTCGCGCTTCTGACCTCACAAGACCCACAACATCCCCAAGTGTCACGGGTAGGAGCCTGGGCGCGTTTGGCGCTGACATCACGCAGCATGAGACGGCACATTGTGACCGAGAAGTCACATGAGACGTCACCAAATGACAACTCCAGGATCTCTATAACAAAACGAATAATAGGCGGCAATTATATGGCCACACCCCCGCCCCCATATTGCTACGCAGTCGTGGTTGTCACCTGCTCTCACCTCTCACCTACTTACACCCGGCCGATAGGTGCAGCGTCCTCGAAGTCATTCTTTAACAAAGGAGTCAAGTCAGCTCAGGCGCTACCTCCCCCTCCCTGGAGGTCAGAGTCCCCAGCTCTATGACTATGAAGGTTGTTTGGTGGTCTCCACCTCGGCCTCCCCCTACCCTGGGCCCCTCCATAATGCTGGGGGCTACACACGTCATTTCCTTGATCCTTTCTTTTGTCTGAAGCTGCTGACTTGTAATCTCTTGGCACTTAGCACTATCGCAGGTTGATATGCATTATCTGCAGCTTTACATACAGGTACAGGTACAGCTACCGTGTGCGCCGCTACAATCTCAGCTCTGCTACATGTATCGCATGTGATCACCGAGGCTTCCCTAAAAAAAAACTGGAGTCTTGTGGAGCTTCAGAGCTCTGCTACACCTGTATAAAGGTCATTCGTCTACTCAAGACTTTCATAAGAAGAGGCTGGTGTAGCGTCTCGGCTCTGCTACATCCACTTAGAGACTTTCATAATTAAAGTCTTGTGTAGTGAGTGGTCTCCAAACTGTGGACCTCCAGATGTTGTAAAACTACAACTCCCAGCATGCCAGGACAGCCGATACAAAACTACAACTCCCAGCATGCCAGGACAGCCGATGCAAAACTACAACTCCCAGCATGCCCGGACAGCCGTTGGCTGTCCGGGCATGCTGGGAGTTGTAGTTTTGCAACATCTGGAGGTCCACAGTTTGGGGAACAGTGGTGTAGTGTTCTTGGCTCTGCTACATCTGTATATGGTCATGTCTACTCTGAGGCTTCCGTAAGAATAAAACTGGATTCTTTTGAAGAGTCTTAGGCCGGGTTCACAACACGTTTTTTGCGATACAGTTCCCGTATACGTTTTCTATGTGAAAACCGTATTGAAAACCGTACGCCAAAAGATGCATCAGGTTTGTGTCCGTTTTGCACCCTGTACAGTTCTGTCAGTTTTTTTTCCCCCCGAACCCAAAACGTAGTCTACCACGGTTTTTGGCCCGGGTGAAAAACCGTATTAAACCGTATACTTTTTTTTTATTTTTTATTTTTTTTTTTTTAACATGGGAGTCAATGGGAACTGTACAGAACTTTGGGGGAGATTTATCAAAACCTGTGCAGAGGAAAACGTGCCCAGTTGCCCATAGCAACCAATCAGCTCGCTTCATTCATTTTTATGAAGGCCTGTGAAAAATTAAAGAAGCGATCTGATTGGTTGCTATGGTTTTGATAAATCTCCCCCTTTATGTGCGTACGGTTCCATTCGGTTTTCACCATTTGGTTTTTTACTTTGCAGTTTTTTTTCTTGGAATTTCAATCAAACAAGTGAAACTTTATTCAAAATGGAGTGAAAAGTTTACATATACGTTTTTTTTTTCTTAAAAAAACGGATGCAACCGGACATCATTTTTCAAACCGTATCCAGTTTTTAACTGTATACGGGTTGAAATTTGTACACACGTTTTTGATACAGTTTAGTCAGGTTTTGAGGAATCCGTTTATCATCAAAAACCTGATACGGGAACTGTATTGCAAAAACGTGGTGTGAATGCAGCCTTAGCTCTGCTACATCCCCTTAGAGACATTCATAGAGTCTTATGTAGTGAGTGGTCTCCAAACTGTGGACCTCCAGATGTTGCAAAGCTACAACTCCCAGAATGCCAGGACAGCTGATGCAAAACTACAACTCCCAGCATGCCAGGACATCCGATGCAAAGCTACAACTCCCAGCATGCCAGGACAGCCGATGCAAAACTACAACTCCAGAATGCCAGGACAGACGATGCAAAGCTACAACTCCCAGCATGCCAGGACAGCCGATGCAAAACTACAACTCCCAGCATGCCAGGACAGACGATGCAAAACTACAACTCCAGAATGCCAGGACAGACGATGCAAAACTACAACTCCCAGCATGCCCGGACAGCCGTTGGCTGTCCGGGCATGCTGGGAGTCGTAGTTTTGCAACATCTGGAGGTCCACAGTTTGGAGACCACTGGTGTAGTGTTCTTGGCTCTGCTACATCTGTATATGGTCATGTCTACTCTGAGGCTTCTGTAAGAATAAACCTGGAGTCTTGTGGAGCTTTTGAGCTCTGCTACATCTGTATAACATCACACATCAAGACACCTTCATAAGAAGTGAACTTGACTCTTGTTAGGCAGATGTAGCAGAGCCAAGACACTTCACAAGAGTCAAACTGCTCCTAGGCTTCCGTAATAATCAAACTATATAGAGTCCCGTGGAGCTTTTGCGCTCTGCTACATCCGACTAAGATCACGTGTTTACGCTAAAGCTTCACTAGAAATAACCCTGGAGTCTTGTGTAGCTTTTGAGCTCTGCTACATCTCTATAGCATCACTAATCTGCTCTGAGGTTTCCATAGAAATACAGACTAGTCATATATAGATGTAGCAGAGTTAAAAGACTCCACACGACTTAGTCAGTATTCTTACGGAAGCCTTCGAGCAGACTAGTCATATACAGATGTAGCAGAGCGGAAAGACTTCAGGACTAGTGTGTATTCTTACAGGAGCCTTAAAGCTAAATAAATAGTCAGATTATACAGACGTAGCAGAACTCAAAAGCTTCACAAGACTCCAGTTTAGAATTTAGAAAGCCTCAGATCTATGACTCTTGTGAAGTGTCTCGGCTCTGCTACATCTGTATAAGTTCACTCTTCGACCCTGAGACTATTGTAAGGCGTAAACTTGACTTTGGCGAAGTCTTTGTACTCTTCTCTACTATTCTGCTTTTAATAGAAGAAAACTTAAGTGGTGTGAAGTTTCTGAGCTCCGCCGCCACCACCTGATCTCTATCACACCCATCCTTCCCTTTTTTTCGTCCGCCTTACCCCTCTCTAACCCCACAGAAGATGTTCCAGATGTGACAGCGGGGGGCGAGTGACCTTCCCTCCATCCTGTGCCTGGCACAGACATACACTTGGTGCTTAACACTCTCCTGCCCAGATCATGGGCCCTGTCACCCTTCCACATGCCACATGGGGGCCGTTGGCAACAAGACGCCTTTAAGACCTCCTCGCCCAGGTAGCCACACTCCACCAGATTCCCCCCCACTCCGGTGCCAACTTTGCCCCCCTAGGGAAAAAAAAGAGTCTTACCTGATGTTGTGAAGTGGATTCCTGACACTCCCAAGCCTGACAGAGAGAACGTGAAAGAAGGAAAGGAGGAAGGAAGGAGAAAGAGAGGGAGATCTGGGTAACCACACCCCTGGGTGACTCAACTCCACTCTGCAAACATCAGAGCTCCAGCCTGCCTGCTGTAATAAGGGAGGGCTCTGAACAGGAGACAGTGGTGAGGCCGGGCCTGTACGACAGGGAGAGGACAGATCAGGCACACCCTTCCTACCCAGCACTAATCCCACCACACCCTCCGCAGCTGTACACCCTCTGCTGGGAGGAAAAGAAGGATGGATGGTGGGGAACTACAAATCCCAGCAGCTCCTGCAGATGTTTGGGTTGCTAGGGGAGCAACAGGATCTAAGAAAAGATACAGTGTATAAGTCTGGGCTCCAACTATCAAAAACAACTGCTGCACAAGTAACAATATTTACAATGTATCAGTCTGGGATCTACTAGTAGTAATATATACAATGTATCAGTCTGGGCTCTACAAGTAGTAATATATACAATGTATCAGTCTGGGCTCTACAAGTAGTAATATATACAATGTATCAGTCTGGGCTCTACAAGTAGTAATAGATACAATGTATCAGTCTGGGCTCTACTAGTAGTAATAGATACAATGTATCAGTCTGGGCTCTACTAGTAGTAATATATACAATGTATCAGTCTGGACTCTACAAGTAGTAATAGATATACAATGTATCAGTCTGGGCTCTACAAGTAGTAATAGATACAATGTATCAGTCTGGACTCTACAAGTAGTAATAGATACAATGTATCAGTCTGGGCTCTACAAGTAGTAATAGATACAATGTATCAGTCTGGGCTCTACAAGTAGTAGTAATAGATACAATGTATCAGTCTGGACTCTACAAGTAGTAATATATACAATGTATCAGTCTGGGCTCTACAAGTAGTAATAGATACAATGTATCAGTCTGGGCTCTACAAGTAGTAATATATACAATGTATCAGTCTGGACTCTACAAGTAGTAATAGATACAATGTATCAGTCTGGACTCTACAAGTAGTAATAGATACAATGTATCAGTCTGGGCTCTACAAGTAGTAATATATACAATGTATCAGTCTTGGCTCTACAAGTAGTAATAGATACAATGTATCAGTCTGGGCTCTACAAGTAGTAATAGATACAATGTATCAGTCTGGACTCTACAAGTAGTAATATATACAATGTATCAGTCTTGGCTCTACAAGTAGTAATATATACAATGTATCAGTCTGGGCTCTACAAGTAGTAATATATACAATGTATCAGTCTGGGCTCTACAAGTAGTAATATATACAATGTATAAGTCTGGGCTCTACAAGTAGTAATAGATACAATGTATAAGTCTGGGATCTACAAGTAGTAATATATACAATGTATCAGTCTGGGCTCTACAAGTAGTAATATATACATTGTATCAGTCTGGGCTCTACAAGTAGTAATAGATACAATGTATCAGTCTGGGCTCTACTAGTAGTAATAGATACAATGTATCAGTCTGGGCTCTACTAGTAGTAATATATACAATGTATCAGTCTGGACTCTACAAGTAGTAAGAGATACAATGTATAAGTCTGGGCTCTACAAGTAGTAATAGATACAATGTATAAGTCTGGGATCTACAAGTAGTAATATATACAATGTATCAGTCTGGGCTCTACAAGTAGTAATATATACAATGTATCAGTCTGGGCTCTACAAGTAGTAATATATACAATGTATCAGTCTGGGCTCTACAAGTAGTAAGAGATACAATGTATCAGTCTGGGCTCTACAAGTAGTAATAGATACAATGTATCAGTCTGGGCTCTACAAGTAGTAATATATACAATGTATCAGTCTGGACTCTACAAGTAGTAATAGATACAATGTATCAGTCTGGGCTCTACAAGTAGTAATAGATACAATGTATCAGTCTGGGTTCTACAAGTAGTAATAGATACAATGTATCAGTCTGGGCTCTACAAGTAGTAATAGATGCAATGTATCAGTCTGGGTTCTACAAGTAGTAATAGATACAATGTATCAGTCTGGGCTCTACAAGTAGTAATAGATACAATGTATCAGTCTGGGCTCTACAAGTAGTAATAGATACAATGTATCAGTCTGGGCTCTACAAGTAGTAATATATACAATGTATCAGTCTGGGCTCTACAAGTAGTAATATATACAATGTATCAGTCTGGGCTCTACAAGTAGTAATATATACAATGTATCAGTCTGGGCTCTACAAGTAGTAATAGATACAATGTATCAGTCTGGGCTCTACAAGTAGTAATAGATACAATGTATCAGTCTGGGCTCTACAAGTAGTAATAGATACAATGTATCAGTCTGGGCTCTACAAGTAGTAATAGATACAATGTATCAGTCTGGGCTCTACAAGTAGTAATAGATACAATGTATCAGTCTGGGTTCTACAAGTAGTAATAGATACAATGTATCAGTCTGGACTCTACAAGTAGTAATATATACAATGTATCAGTCTGGGCTCTACAAGTAGTAATAGATACAATGTATCAGTCTGGGCTCTACAAGTAGTAATAGATACAATGTATCAGTCTGGGCTCTACAAGTAGTAATAGATACAATGTATCAGTCTGGGCTCTACAAGTAGTAATATATACAATGTATCAGTCTGGTCTCTACTAGTAGTAATATATACGCCACTGTGTATGCTATAAAAATGAAGATGTCCCAATATGGTGACTGTGCAGGTAATACTATATATATATATATATATATATATATATATATATATATATATATATATATATAAAATATATTAGAGGCCATGTACTGATATACAGTGGGGCAAAAAAGTATTTAGTCAGCCACCAATTGTACAAGTTCTCCCCCTTATAAAGATGAGGCTGTAATTTTCATCATAGGTTATAACCTCAACTATGAGACAGAATGAGAAAAAAACCCATAAAATCACATTGTCTGATTATTAAAGAATTCATTTGCAAATTATGGTGGAAAATAAGTATTTGGTCACCTACAAATAAGCAAGATTTCTGTCTCTCACAGACCTGTAACTTCTTCTCTAACCTGTTAAGGACGGCGGGCGTATCCATACGCCCCCATTTTAAAGTCCTTAAGGACTGAGGACGTATGGATACGCCCGTGGGAATTCCGGTCCCCGCCGCTAGCTGGTTGGGGACCGGATCGGGATGCCTGCTGAAATCATTTAGCAGGCATCCCGGCACATTATCGAGGGGGGTCCTGAGCCCCCCCCCCCCCCCATGTCGGCGATCGGAGAAAATCGCATGTCAATTCAGACATGCGATTTTCTCCAATTCCGGGCTGATCGGGTCTCTGGTGACCCGATAACCCGGAAAATAGGGATGATCAGAGTTGTCAGTGACAGCCCCGATCATCCTAAGGGATAGGGGTGAGGTCGCAGTGCTGCAATCTCCTCTTATTCCCTGCCATTAGTTAGAACTGAGTTCTGACCAATGGCAGAGCAGGACAGGGGGTTACCATGGAAACCCCCCGTTCTGCCCACCCCTGGATGTCGGGCAGAACGGGGGGAGAAGATGGAGGCCTGTACCTGAGGAGAAGATGCGTGGGGCCCGGCGATCATCGCAGACATCCAGCGGAGATCACGGCTCAGGTAGGGAATCGACGGGGGGGGGGGGGGGGGGAATGAAAGTGAAAATAAAGTGATCTTTACTGTGGCAACCACTAGGAAGGCTGGACTGCAACTCCCAGCATGCTCAGACAGCCAAAGGCTTTCTGGGCATGCTGGGAGTTGTAGTTTTGCAACATCTGGAGGGTCACAGTTTGGTGACCACTGTTACAGTGGTGCCCAAAGGGTAGCCCTCCAGATGTTGCCAAACTACAACTCTCAGCATGCCTAGACCGCCCAGGCATGCTGGGAGTTGTAGTTCTGTAAACATCTGTCCCTTCAGATTTTGCAATTTTCATGACATTTTTGAAAATTGCTGATCTACTTTGAAGCCCTCTAATTTTTTCAAAAAGTAAAAATATGTCCATTTTATGATGCCAACATAAAGTGGACATATTGTATATGTGAATAAAAATTTTATTTGGAATATCCATTTTCCTTACAAGCAGAGAGCTTCAAAGTTCGAAAAATGCTAAATTTTCATGACATTTTGGGATTTTTCACCAAGAAAGGATGCAAGTAACGCCTGAAAATTTACCACCAAAATAAAGTAGAATATGTCACGAAAAAACAATCTCAGAATCAGAATATTCGGTAAAAGTGTTTTAGAGTTATTAACGCTTAAAGTGACGGTGGTCAGAATTGTGAAAAAGGGCTCAGTCCTTAAGGGGTTAAGAGTCTCCTCTGTCCTCCACTTGTTACCTGTATTAATGGTTCCTGTTTGAACTTATCAGTATAAAAGACACCTGTCCACAACCTCAAACAGTCACACTCCAAACTCCACTATGGCCAAGACCAAAGAGCTGTCGAAGGACACCAGAAACAAAATTGTAGACCGGCACCAGGCTGGGAAGACTGAATCTGCAATAGACAAGCAGCTTGGTGTGAAGAAATCAACTGGTGGAGCAATTATTAGAAAATGGAAGACATACAAAATCACTGATCATCTCCCTCGATCTGGGGCTTGTCAGGATTCGGCAGGCTGGAGGTGGATCCTCTGTGTCAGAGAGGGATTGGCGTGGACCGTGTCGGTGGACCGGTTCAAAGTTGCTACTGGTATTCACCAGAGCCCGCCGCAAAGCGGGATGGTCTTGCAGCGGCGGTAGCAACCAGGTCGTATCCACCGGTAACGGCTCAACCTCTCTGACTGCTGAAGATAGGCGCGGTACAAGGGATTAGACAAGAGCAAGGTCGGACGTAGCAGAAGGTCAGGGCAGGCAGCAAGGATCGTAGTCAGGGGCAACGGCAAGAGGTCTGGAACACTGGCTTGGGACATACAAGGAAACGCTTTCACTGGCACAATGGCAACAAGATCCGGCAAGGAAGTGCAGGGGAAGTGAGGTATATAGGGAAGTGCACAGGTGAACACACTAATTAGAACCAGGCGCCAATCAGCGGCGCACTGGCCCTTTAAATCGCAGAGAACCGGTGCACGCGCGCCCTAGGGAGCGGGGCTGCGCGCGCCGGGACAGTACAGACGGGGAACGAGTCTGGTAAGCGGGCCGGGATGCGAATCGCGAGCGAGCGCATCCCGGATCGCATCCCGGCTAGGGACATTATCGCAGCGCTCACGGTCAGCGGGTCTGACCAGGGCGCTGCGAACAGGAAAACGCTGCGAGCGCTCCGGGGTGGAGCGGGGACCCGGAGCGCTCGGCGTAACAGGGCTCCACACGAGATCTCACCCCATTGTGTCAAAATGTTCACAAGAACGGTGAGCAAAAATCCCAAAACCCCACGGGGGACCTAGTGAATGACCTGCAGAGAGCTGGGACCAAAGTAACAAAGGCTACCATCAGTAACACACTACCCCGCCAGGGACTCAAATCATGCAGTGCCAGACATGTCCCCCTGCTTAAGCAAGTACATGTCCGGGCCTGTCTGAAGTTTGCTAGAGAGCATTTGGATGATCCAGAAGAGTATTGGGAGAATGTCATGTGGTCAGACATTTGGTAAAAACTCAACTCGTCGTGTTTGGAGGAGATAGAATGCTGAGTTGCATCCAAAGTACACCATACCTACTATGAAGCATGGGGGTAGAAACATCACGCTTTGGGGCTATTTTTCTGCAAAGGGACCAGGACGACTTTCCTGTAAAGGAAAGAATGAATAGGGCCATGTATCATGAGATGAGAAACATCACTGCTCTAGAGGAGATCTGCATGGAGGAATGGGCCCAAATACCAGCAACAGTGTGTGAAAACCTTGTGAAGACAGAAAACATGTGACCTCTGTCATTGCCAACAAAGGGGATATAACAAAGTATTAAGATGAACTTTTGTTATTGACCAAATACTTATTTTCCACCATAATTTGCAAATAAATCCTTTAAAAATCATGTGATTTTATGGATTTTTTTTTCTCATTCTGTCTCTCATAGTTGAGGTTATAACCTATGATGATAATTACAGCCTCTCATCTTTATAAGGGGGAGAACTTGTACAATTGGTGGCTGACTAAATACTTTTTTGCCCCCCTGTATATGATTTTATTCTAAGCAATGATCCAATGATTGTTTACAAGGACACATTTCTAGTTAAGAGGCCTCCTGGGTCCGATCCATCAGTAACCACCATGGCTGCTCCCCTGATGCTCCTTAGCAGTAAAGAGGCAGCGAGCAGAGCGTTCGGGGAATCCTTGATGCTCTTTTCAGAGATGGTGACTCTCCAGAGGCCAGACAGACGCAGTAATAAGAAGCCGGTCGGGTGTTAAGAAGATCTGTCACTAATGTTCTCACTACATGGATTGTCTATTAATCCATCTGTAACTGGTGACCCATGTAATGGAAACCTGCGGGGGTGGGGGGGGGGGGGAGCAGCAACACAGCATAAGTGAGAATATGGAGACTAAACATACCCCCTGGAAGCAATATTTTATAAACCCCTGTAATATGGCCCCCGTATTATAGAGACATACCCCCTCGTATACTTCTGTAATATGGCCCCGTATACTAGAGACATACCCCCTGGTATACCCCTGTAATATGGCCCCGTATTATAGAGACATACCCCCTGGTATACTTCTGTAATATGGCCCCGTATTATAGACATGCTCCCCCTGGTATACCCCTGTAATATGGCCCCGTATTATAGAGACATACCCCCTGGTATACCCCTGTAATATGGCCCCGTATTATAGAGACATACCCCCTGGTATACTTCTGTAATATGGCCCCGTATTATAGACATGCTCCCCCTGGTATACCCCTGTAATATGGCCCCGTATTATAGAGACATACCCCCTGGTATACTTCTGTAATATGGCCCCGTATTATAGACATGCTCCCCCTGGTATACCCCTGTAATATGGCCCCGTATTATAGAGACATACCCCCTGGTATACTTCTGTAATATGGCCCCGTATTATAGACATGCTCCCCCTGGTATACCCCTGTAATATGGCCCCGTATTATAGAGACATACCCCCTGGTATACTTCTGTAATATGGCCCTGTATTATAGAGACATACCCCCCTGGTATACCCCTGTAATATGGCCCCGTATTAGAGACATACCCCCTGGTATACTTCTGTAATATGGCCCCGTATTATAGACATGCTCCCCCTGGTATACCCCTGTAATATGGCCCCGTATTATAGAGACATACCCCCTGGTATACTTCTGTAATATGGCCCTGTATTATAGAGACATACCCCCCTGGTATACCCCTGTAATATGGCCCCGTATTAGAGACATACCCCCTGGTATACTTCTGTAATATGGCCCTGTATTATAGAGACATACCCCCTGGTATACCCCTGTAATATGGCCCCGTATTAGAGACATACCCCCTGGTATACTTCTGTAATATGGCCCTGTATTATAGAGGCATACCCCCCCCCCCCCCCCCCCCCCCCGGTATACTCCTGTAATATGGGACCCAGTAAACATGCCATGATTTATATGACAGTGGAGGCATGCAGAGGTACAGTAGGGCCCTATATACGGCTTGTATGGCCAATAGGTATCTCTCCTGATTCTCCCCCCCCTCCATATCCAGACCTCCATGGGTTGATACATTTGATTTCCATTGATAATTTTTGTGTGATTTTTATTGTTAGCGCATTCAACTATGTAAAGACGAAAGGATTTCATACATTAGTTCATTCATTCAGATCTAGGATGTGTTATTGCAGTGTTCCCTTTATTTTTTCGAGCAGTGTATATTAGATGATTGACCGCCCCAGTTTACCTTCTCCCCACACATAGAAATGATGAAAGACGTTTGTCCCTCCAGTATTTCCTTTAGTGGTCATATGGGCCCGGAAAGTGAGGGGATTGCTTCATTCTCATTCACACCGCGCAGTAATGATTACATCACCGTATAGGATTGGTCCATAGAGAACTACTGACCGGCTCCACAAGTAGTAATAGATACAATGTATCAGTCTGGACTCTACAAGTAGTAATATATACAATGTATCAGTCTGGGCTCTACAAGTAGTAATATATACAATGTATCAGTCTTGGCTCTACAAGTAGTAATATATACAATGTATCAGTCTGGGCTCTACTAGTAGTAATAGATACAATGTATCAGTCTGGGCTCTACAAGTAGTAATATATACATTGTATCAGTCTGGGCTCTACAAGTAGTAATATATACAATGTATCAGTCTGGGCTCTACAAGTAGTAATAGATACAATGTATCAGTCTGGGCTCTACAAGTAGTAATATATACAATGTATCAGTCTGGGCTCTACAAGTAGTAATATATACAATGTATCAGTCTGGACTCTACAAGTAGTAATATACAATGTATCAGTCTGGGCTCTACAAGTAGTAATATATACAATGTATCAGTCTGGGCTCTACAAGTAGTAATAGATACAATGTATCAGTCTGGGCTCTACAAGTAGTAATAGATACAATGTATCAGTCTGGACTCTACAAGTAGTAATATACAATGTATCAGTCTGGACTCTACAAGTAGTAATATATACAATGTATCAGTCTGGGCTCTACAAGTAGTAATAGATACAATGTATCAGTCTGGGCTCTACAAGTAGTAATATATACAATGTATCAGTCTGGGCTCTACAAGTAGTAATAGATACAATGTATCAGTCTGGACTCTACAAGTAGTAATAGATATACAATGTATCAGTCTGGGCTCTACAAGTAGTAATATATACAATGTATCAGTCTGGGCTCTACAAGTAGTAATAGATACAATGTATCAGTCTGGGCTCTACAAGTAGTAATAGATACAATGTATCAGTCTGGACTTTACAAGTAGTAATATATACAATGTATCAGTCTGGGCTCTACAAGTAGTAATAGATACAATGTATCAGTCTGGACTCTACAAGTAGTAATATATACAATGTATCAGTCTGGGCTCTACAAGTAGTAATATATACAATGTATCAGTCTGGGTGCTTTAAGTAGTAATAGGAGGCCACTATATATATATTAGATGATTGACCGCCCCAGTTTACCTTCTCCCCACACATAGAAATGATGAAAGACGTTTGTCCCTCCAGTATTTCGTTTAGTGGTCAGATGTGCCCGGAAAGTGAGGGGATTGCTTCATTCTCATTAACACCGCGCAGTAATGATTACATCACTGTATAGGATTGGTCCATAGAGAACTACTGACCGGCTCATGTGTCTATCTGTGCTGACTGTTCTCTTACCTGAGGTTTCCCAACTCACAGATCACCAGCTGTTACAATACTACAACTCCCAGCGTGCTCTAAAATCACAGCAAATTTGGCAGGGGGATATGGGTTGCAGTTCTGCATTAGTTTGAGAAGACTTGAGGACCTTAAAGAAGTACTCTGGCATTTATAGTTTGTCCCCAGGATAGGGGATCTATATAAAGGACAGGGGATAAGGGTCTGATTGAGGGGGGACAGTGCTCGTGTATCTCTGGCGCTCACATAGAGAATACATTAAGCACATGTAGAACCCATGCTTTATGCACCAGGGAGAACTTGAGAGCGTGCGGTCCCAGAAGTCAACCCCCCCAACGATAGGGAATACCTTTTTAAACCAGTGTTTCCCAACTTGTGTGCCTACAGATGCTGCTAAACTACAACTCTCAGCATGCCCAGACAGCCAAAGGCCAGTGTTTCCCAACCAGGGTGCCTCCAGCTGTTGCAAAACTACAACTCTCAGCATGCCAGGACAACCAAAGGCCAGTGTTTCCCAACCAGTGCACCTCCTGCTGTTGCAAAACTACTAATCCCAGTATACCCCAACAGCCTTCCTGCTGGGAGTTGTAACTTTACGATAGTCGGAGAGCTACAGGTTGGAGGACACTTATTTGGAATATGTCAGCAATGTCAAGAATTTTGCGAAGTCTTTCCCTTAGCCAAGTATTTCTGGTTTTCAGGCTTTTCCTAGTAGTTGGAGGCTTTGTTTTGTTTTTCTGTTTATTTTTTAAAGTTTTTCTTTTATTGAACAATTTTTCAAATAACAACAAAATAATAATAATAATAATAATAATAATAATAAAACTGTAACAATAGAAAAAGAGGAATCATCCTTCTACAATATAATGAGGAATCACGAATCGTCAATGGAGATTTTAGACCTGGCAATAAGAGGCGTCTTCTCCCCAACACGAATGCAAACTGAGGCGAGAAGACTATTTACCTGGTATCTGCGCCAATCTCAGATTATAGTCTCATTCAGTTGGTTGGGTCATAAATGATAAGTGCAAAGATAAATCAATACAGATGAGGGAGGGACGTGAGGAAAACAAGGAAAGAAATAAAATAAATTTATAGAGAAGAAAAACAGAAGGGAAAAGGATGACGAAAAGAATAATAAAGGGAATGATACAATTTTACTACAGGACGGTCACCGGCTACTTCTCTTACAGGATACTAACAGTGGGATTTATCAAAAGAAAGTTTGCCTAGCAAAATGGTGCAAAATTGCATAATTTCTGCACAACCAGCTGTGCACAACAGATATACGATTTGTCACTGTTTTGGCGTCCTACTCGTTAAAGGGGGCGGTTTATGTTTGCTACCGTAAACTGTACTTTTGTTGAAATCTCCCCCAGATCAGAGCTGGAAGAGACTTTAGCAAAGGCAAACACGCTGGATTTAGGCAGAAGTGTGTCTTTCCCAATATATCTTATTGTGATATACAGTCCTGGCCGTAAATGTTGTACCCCCCTGAAATATTTCTATAAAATGAAGTATTTCTCACAGGAAAGGATTGCAGTAACACGTGTTTTCTATACACATGTTTATTCCCTTTGTGTGTATTGGAACTAAACCAAGAAAAAGGAGGAAAAAAAGCAAATTGGACATAATGTCACCAAACTCCAAAAATGGGCTGGACAAAATTATTGGCCCCTTAACTTAAAGGGGTTCTCCACCATAAGGTGATTTTAGTAGGTACCTGGCAGACAGTAATGGACATGATTAGGAAGGATCTGCGCTTGTCTTGGGACTAAATGGCTATGTTGTGAGATTACCATAACACTGAGGTAGCTTTTTGTGAACTTGTATTTCCTGTTTAATTTATGTTTTTTTGACTAGAAATCCCACAATGCTATTTTCCTCCCTCTCACACATCAGCCACCCCACCCATTGAAACAAAAGACCTGTGGTTTTCTATCAGGGTGCCTACAGCTGTTGCATTAGTTGCAGATTGATCCCTCCACCCATTGAAGCAGACAGGCTCCCTGTCATCAGCTGACTAGTGATGTCAGGTCTCGGCCGCATTGCAAGCTGGGAAAAATCTGAGACAGCAGTCATTTTGTATGCTGGTAAAAATAAATAGTGGGGTGAAAATCACAGAAGAATTGTGAGAAAACCGTCACACACAGGTACAGACACTATATTATGAACTACACTAACTTCACAGCTCCTGTAGCATTGTCAAATAAAAAAAAATTCCTGGAATACCCCTTTAATATTTGGTTGCACACCCTTTGGAGAAAAAAAAAAGTTAAATCAGTGGCTTCCTATAACCATCAATAAGCTTCTTACACCTCTCAGCCGGAATGTTGGACCACTCTTCCTTTACAAACTGCTCCAGATCTCTTATTGGAAGGCGCCTTTTCCCAACAACAATTTTAAGATCTTTCCACATGTGATCAATGGGATTTAGATCTGGACTCATTGCTGCCACTTCAGAACTCTCCAGCGCTTTGTTGCCATCCATTTCTGGGGCTTTTTGACATGTGTTTGGGGTCATTGTCCTGCTGGAAGACCCAAGATCTCGGATGGAAACCCAGCTTTCTGATACTGGGCTGTACAGTGCGACCCAAAATCCGTTGGTTATCCTCAGATTTCATGATGTCTTGTACACATTCAAGGCCCTCAGTGCCAGAGGCAGCAAAACAACCCAAAACATCACTGACCTCCACCATATGTCACTGTAGGTACTGTGTTCTTTTCTTTGTAGGCCTCATTCCGTTTTCGGTAAACAGTAGAATGATGGGCTTTGCCAAAAAGCTCTATCTTGGTCTCATCTGTCCACAAGATGTTTTCCCAGAAGGATTTTGGTTACTCAAGTTCATTTTGGCAAAATGTAGTCTTGGTTTATTATGTCTCTGTGTCAGCAGTGGGGTCCTCCTGGGTCTCCTGCCATAGTGGGGTCCTCCTGGGTCTCCTGCCATAGTGGGGTCCTCCTGGGTCTCCTGCCATAGTGGGGTCCTCCTGGGTCTCCTCCATAGTGGGGTCCTCCTGGGTCTCCTCCATAGTGGGGTCCTCCTGGGCCTCATCTATAGTGGGGTCCGACTGGGTCTCCTCCATAGTGGGGTCCTGCTGGGTCTCCTCCATAGTGGGGTCCTCCTGGGTCTCCTCCATAGTGTTGCGTTTCATTTAAATGTCGACGGATAGTTCGCGCTGACACTGATGCTCCCTGAGCCTGCAGGACAGCTTGAATATCTTTGGAACTTGTTTGGGGCTGCTTATCCACCATCCGGACTATCCTGTGTTGACACCTTTCATCAATTTTTCTCTTCCGTCCACACCCAGGGAGATTAGCTACAGTGCCATGGGTTGCAAACTGCTTGATAATGTTGCGCACTGTGAACAAAGGCAAATCTAGATCTCTGGAGATGGACTTGTAACCTTGAGATTGTTGATATTTTTCCACAATTTTGGTTCTCAAGTCCTCAGACAGTTCTCTTCTCCTCTTTCTGTTGTCCATGCTTAGTGTGGCACACACAGACACACAATGCAAAGACTAAGTGAACTTCTCTCCTTTTTATCTGCTTTCAGGTTTGATTTTTATATTGCCCACACCTGTCACTTGCCCCAGGTGAGTTTTAAGGAGCATCACATGCTGGAAACAATGTTATTTATCCACAATTTTGAAAGGTTGTGCAACCATATATTAAGTTAAGGGGCCAATAATTTTGTCCAGACCATTTTTGGAGTTTGGTGACATTATGTCCAATTTGCTTTTTTTCCTCCTTTTTTTTGGTTTAGTTCCAATACACACAAAGGGAATAAACATGTGTATAGCAAAACATGTGTTACTGCAATATATATATATATATACACAGAGGAGAGGAGATCTATATATATATATATATATATATATATATATATATACACAGAGGAGAGGAGAGGAGATGATATATATATATATATACACAAAGGGAATAAACATGTGTATAGCAAAACCTGTGTTACTGCAATATATATATATATACACAGAGGAGAGGAGATCTATATATATATATACACAGAGGAGAGGAGAGGAGATGAGATATATATATATATATATATATATATATATATATATATATATATATACACAAAGGGAATAAACATGTGTATAGCAAAACCTGTGTTACTGCAATCCTTTCCTGTGAGGAATACTTCATTTTCTAGAAAAATTTCAGGGGTGACAACATTTACGGCCATGACTGTATGTGTTAAGGGGGTCTTGGAATGATTTCGTTTTTTGTCTGTATTAAGCGCTAATAAATATATTTTTTATATTAATGAATCATTTTAAATAGAATTCACATGAAAATATAAAATATATATTATTTGTTACATTTTTGGTGGCATTGTTGTAGGTTATTCGGGTACATTTCTTCTATATGGGACCTCCATGGGCACATTTCTGAACCATGCTGGGTATCCTTTTTGCTCTCCAGCATTAGAGCAGCTTATGGGGGTGGAGCAGAGGGAGGCTTTAGGAGACAGAAATGTGACATGACTGAAGAATTAGTGGGCATGCTCTGTCACTTATGCTGAAGAATTAGTGGGCATGCTCTGTCACTTATGCTGAAGAATTAGTGGGCATGCTCTGTCACTTATGCTGAAGAATTAGTGGGCATGCTCTGTCACTTATGCTGAAGAATTAGTGGGCATGCTCTGTCACTTATGCTGAAGAATTAGTGGGCATGCTCTGTCACTTATGCTGAAGAGTTAGTGGGCATGCTCTGTCACTTATGCTGAAGAATTAGTGGGCATGCTCTGTCACTTATGCTGAAGAATTAGTGGGCATGCTCTGTCACTTATGCTGAAGAATTAGTGGGCATGCTCTGTCACTTATGCTGAAGAATTAGTGGGCATGCTCTGTCACTTATGCTGAAGAATTAGTGGGCATGCTCTGTCACTTATGCTGAAGAATTAGTGGGCATGCTCTGTCACTTATGCTGAAGAATTAGTGGGCATGCTCTGTCACTTATGCTGAAGAATTAGTGGGCATGCTCTGTCACTTATGCTGAAGAATTAGTGGGCATGCTCTGTCACTTATGCTGAAGAGTTAGTGGGCATGCTCTGTCACTTATGCTGAAGAATTAGTGGGCATGCTCTGTCACTTATGCTGAAGAATTAGTGGGCATGCTCTGTCACTTATGCTGAAGAATTAGTGGGCATGCTCTGTCACTTATGCTGAAGAATTAGTGGGCATGCTCTGTCACTTATGCTGAAGAATTAGTGGGCATGCTCTGTCACTTATGCTGAAGAATTAGTGGGCATGCTCTGTCACTTATGCTGAAGAATTAGTGGGCATGCTCTGTCACTTATGCTGAAGAATTAGTGGGCATGCTCTGTCACTTATGCTGAAGAATTAGTGGGCATGCTCTGTCACTTATGCTGAAGAATTAGTGGGCATGCTCTGTCACTTATGTATGCACATATGGGGTTACCTAATGTGGTATAACCTAGTGATGGGCACTGGCTGGGAAGACACACAGGCAATATCCACTGGGAATCCTATGCAGCCCCTGTTAATTCTGCAGCATTTGAATAGGAAGTTTTTGTGCGGCTTATTGCTCAGAATTAGGACACATTCCTTGGCCACCCAGTGATAAACCCCAAACTACTTGACACAAATACCTCTCTCCTGCCCCCTCCCCTGTGTCACTACAAGTGGGTAGCAGCCGGCACCCTCCAAGTGTGTGAAAGGTCTAGAGCGGTGCATTCCTGGTATCCTAGGGAATGGGGCAGACGGCCAAGACAAGGGTGAAGGTGTGTATGGAGTGGGGGGTAAAGGTATGTGCTGGTCTGTGATGGGCGGAGGGGAATGCTGCACCGTGTATGGACCCGGGTAGGAGTGTATCGCATGCCAGCGCAGGGAGGGGACATCTGAGGACTCTACAGTCAGATCCATTGTTCTGAGGACAGTGAAATGTAACACTGCTCCATTATATAGATGTCATGTTCTGAGACCTACAGAACAGTGAGTGGTCTGTCTGCGATGGACACAGAAATCCGGCGGTGTCTGCCTACTACAACACACCTCCCGGGGGCAAACCAGAGCACATACCATACATCACATATTGGTCCAGCCATGGAACTGGCATGAGTACTAGAGCAGGGCACAGTTCCAGGCTGGATGATATCACAGATCATCAATACAACCAGGTCTATAACAGTGTTTCCCAAACAGTGTGCCTCCAGCAGTTGCAGAACAACTCCCAGCATGACCAGACAGCAAAACACCAATGTTTCGCAACCAGTGTGCCTCCAGCTGTTGCAAAACTACAACTCCCAGCATGCCTAGACGGCAAAGGGAATGTGTCCCAACCAGGGTGCCTCCAGCTGTTGCAAAACTACAACTCCCAGCATGGCCGAACAGCCAAAGGCCAATATTTCATAGCAGGGGCCTCCAGCTGTTGCAGAACTACAATTCTCAGAATCCCTGGACAGCCAAAGGTGAATGTTTCCCAACCACGGTGCCTCTAGCTGTTGCAAAACTACAGCCCAAGACTGTCCGGACATGCTGGGGGTTGTAGTTTTGCCACAGCTGGAGGCACACTGGTTGGGAAACACTGGCCTAAGGCTGTCCGGGCATGCTGGGGGTTGTAGTTTTGCCACAGCTGGAGGCACACTGGTTGGGAAACACTGGCCTAAGGCTGTCCGCGTATGCTGGGAGTTGTAAACACTGGTCTATACTGTACATTGTAGTATATCTGCTGGATGCTTCAAGGGATTTGCTGGTTTTATTCGTTCCCCTACCATTTTAGATTTCT